>NW_006159480.1:1804597-1811135 GCF_000334495.1 Tupaia belangeri chinensis | reverse complement strand
GAACAACAGTCGAGTACATGGGAGTCCAGCGACATAGCCATTATGCTAACTGTTGGTTCCAGAAACATAGTTTTCTTTCATTCACTGTTTTGTTGTTTTACTGTGGAGGCATAAGTGCTCATGAAAGAGAAAGGGAAGGAAATCTGTTATGTATCGGGCATGGACACACTGCAATACTTTTCCCTCCATTTCTGAACCCTTTCAAGATTTTGGGCACTCACACACACACACATGTGCTTTGTCTTTCAAACTGCTGAGACCTAGATTCAAATGACAGAAAGCCAAATGGGATCTGGTGTCCTCTCTACCACAGTCAGTTATATGGGGTCTGGTTCCCTGTGCACTGTGTGTAACCACTGCGCCACGAGACTTTTCCTCATTCTGTGACTTATTATGTGTATCTTCAGACTTTCTTTGTCACCTACAGTTGTTTAGGAATTTCTTATTAGTTTCCCAGTGTTTGGAGAAAGCTGTCTGTTACTTTCCTCATACCAATTTGCTTTGATTCCATTTGGCCTAGGAACATACTCTATGGAATCATTTCTTTTGACTTTGTAGAGGTTCATTCTGTGATTCAAAATTTAGTCTACCTTGGTCTACGTTGTGTGGATTACCTGGAGGATGGTGTGAAGTAGCTTCCAAGTGGAATTACTGCCATTATCTGTTAGACTATACTGGTTGATAACTTAGTTGAGCTCTTCTTTGAAGCTGCCTGTTTTCTGCCTACTTGTCTTATCAGTCGTGGAGCTGGAGTGTTGAAGTCTCCTAATTCATTGTGGTTTTGTCTATTTTTCCCTTCATTTTTATCAGTTTTGCATTCAGGATTGGGCAGTTCTTTGGTACATACACATTTAGAATTGATAATTCTGCAAGAAGGAAGGACCCTTCTGACATATCATGTTACCTCTCACTTTCTGCCAATTTTCTTCCATCAGATACATATTTCTGTTATATTTAAAAATATTCTAATTTCTGGGGCCAGCAGGTGGCATAGTGGTCACAGTGCTGGACTACCAGACATACTTCTGCTTCCATATCTGGTGGGTTGAAACTCACACTGTGCATGTGTGCATGTGTGCCCAAAATCCTGAGACAAGACTTTAGGAGAAGGGACTATGGCAAGACCATTCATCCTTGGGGGAGATTTTTCATGCTTTGTCTGTCTGTCTCTGCAGTGAGCACTTGTCCTATAGCAAAATTCTCTCAAAAGTAAATCTCTTAATTTCTTTTTCCTCTTAAAGTTTGTTTGCCTGTTTGTTCAAAGAAGCAGACAGAGACAAGAGTGAAAGACTGAAAGAGTCATGAAGAAAAGCTCACTCACCAGTGTCTTTAAGCCATGATCCACCCCCTGTCACAGCTTGTCCTGAACAGGGACAGGCACGGGCACACCCAATGTGCACTGAAAGGATCTGGGGTGAACCCAGGACCTTTCCCATCTGGCTCCAATTGGTGATCCATCTATGTTCCCACTTCAGCTTTCTTTTCATTGCTGTTTCCACATTTAACTTTTTTGAACTTTTTACCTTGAACCAGCTGCCATTGGAATATTTGAAGTAGGGTCATTTTGAAAATAGTATTGTTTATTTCACTTTGTATGTTATTATCATTAATATATTTAGGTAATTTTTTCCCATAGATCTCATGTGCTCAGCAGAGAAAAAGAGACAGAAAGTGACAAATAATCCACTAGGGTAGGTGGTCACACTGCAATCCCATGTCCTCCATCCTCATCTTGGGATTTAGCATGTGTGCACACATGTTGAGATAAGTTTCAAGCCCACAGTTCTGGGACTTGATATGCAGTTGACTACGTAGGAGGCCCTCAATGTAACTCATAGCCTTTTGCTTTTCTACATTTTAACTATTATTATTTATTTCTTTTGGAGGTTTTTTTTTTCTCCTGTAGAGCACATGTGCTCGCCAGAAAGACAGAGAGAGTCACAGAGAAAGAAAGCAAAATACACCCTCCAGGTGGGATGGCCAGACAACAATCCTTTCTCCTCCCATCTTCTCTAGGGGTCTAGGGAAAACACACACACACACACACACACACACACACACACACACACACACGCCCAGCATGAGTTTAAACCACCGGGACTATAACTCAAACAGTGGCCAACTACATGAGAGTCAAGCAAAATACACATAACTCCAACTGATGGTCCCTATCATAACTATTTTTTAAATTTGCTACAGAACATCTTGTCTCATTAATGAAAGAAAGAAAGAGAGAGAGACAGAGAAAACAAAGTAAGTCTAGGTATAGGACTTGAACCAGGTTCAGCCATTGGGAGTCAAGTGTCTCAACAACCACATCACCTACTGGACCCTGAAGTAAGGTTCTGGCAGACAGCCTGTGATTCCATCACAGTTTGTTAATTTACTTAGTCATCTGTCTCCTACTGATCATTTCTTTGTTCATGTACAATTTCCAGAGAACCTGTGCACTCACTGGAGTGAGACAAGAAACAGAGAGAGGAATGGTTGAAACAACCCCTGATCAGACGTGGTGATGGGGTGATCCCTTATTTTCCATTTCATCATCTGGTTGGGATTTTGGTCTTGCATGATCCATGCCTGGCATATTTTACAAGCTGCCTTTACCTGAATTCAAACTGTAGTCAACCATGTGGGATATGGCTTCCTGAATGTCTTGGCATGGGACCACCTTCATTGCCATGTTGATATTGAATATAATGATTAACAAATCGAGGCTTGGATTAGTGTTCCATGGCTGCCATAGCAAGAACAATGGCTCAAAACACAGAAAGTTATTCCCTCATAGTCCTAGAGGTCAAGAGATTAAGATCAAGTGACCTGGGGAAGGTAGAATGCCTCATGAGTTATATATTTGAGGAAAGTTTCCATTGTGGTCAACTGGGACTCAGGCCTCCTGACACCCCCCAGAGAAAAGAGTGGACCATACCCCATGTTTCCTGTAGTAAGGAAGAGCATGTGGACACTCTTCAATCATTTTATTCTCCAAAGAGAAGGTTCAAGGCTTTTTTTTTTTTTCTGATGGGGGAGATCAGAGTGATCAGCAGGCCAGTACATGGCACATCATAAATGTGACTCTTTGTAAAACAGACCCACAGGGTGGTTTTCAGCTTATGATAGAGACACCCCTTACTTTGCAGCTGACTCATGCCCCACAACCCAGGCAGGCTGAGGTGAGAGATGAGAGATGTTGCCTGGTGTCAGGCACTCAGCAGTTACAGTCTCCATGTTTCTGGCTTCTATTCATGAAATTAATGAACTTTTAACATCATGTGCTGACCAGTATGTCCTTCAGGAGTCAGACTCTGTCACTCCAGGGACCCAGAGCTCAGGGCTACACAGCATGGGCTTGTGCCAGCCAGTGGCCAGACCTGACCCTACTTCCACTCTGTAGGAAGGTGGAGAGGCAACCAGTGTTCCAGGCCTTCTCTGTGCTATGCCGCACACCTTGTCTCAGCAGACCCTTATGGTGCTCCAAACCCTAGTCACTGCCTGTCCCTAGGTGGAGATGTTCCCTCCAAGCTTCCAGGGATATGTTCTCAGGTCCATCCTTTCTGAGCATACGTTCAATAGCACATGACCTGGGGCCAGGCTCTCCCACATCTGCCATAACCTCCAGTAAGCACCTCTGTGAGCCAACGGGGACTGCATTCTGTACGTGTCATCCTCTGGTAGCTTCACTGAATTCATCAGAGTGAACAAAACCCCTTCCCTGCTTCTCGGATCTGACCCAGATGTGCAATTGGAGTGGTGTGGTCTGTGCCCAGTACTCGCGGCCACTAGTCAGGGGGATAAAATGATCCGCTGTGATGAGCAACACAACGTTGCCTGGGCTCTCAAGTGCCATGATGCTGGCCATGAACACAGGCTCAGTGTTGAAGACCTTGTTCCTGACTGTTGCCCTCAGCCTGATCACACACTGCAACCCAGGACACTTGCCTTCCCCTGGGAAAAAAAGAACATGAGCTTAGACTACACAGGTGAGGTAAAGGACCAAGACTGTGTAATGGTTGGTGGTGGCCTGGGTCCCTGTTTTAGAAAGTGACATCAGGGTGAGGGTCCAACTCCAGACTCCTAACCTGGAGCAAACTGTGTCCTGTTATTCTTGCAACCTTATCCTCTCCAGGTCAAAGCTCTGGGGAACAGGCTGGGCTCTTAGTGCTTATAAGAGAGGCACTGGGAGCCTAAAGTCTTGTAGAGCCCTCTACAAGAGGGCTCCCCTCCACTAGAGGCCTGGTACACCTGGCAGAGAATAGATCTGGATTGGTGACATCCCATACCTGGGTTGGTGGTGGCAGCCTGAGCACGGGTTTCACTGTGGAGGAGAACTGTGGTGAAGCTCTCAGGAAAGTTCACTTCTGATGAAGTTTCCCTGAACCCAAGCCCCACCCAACCAATGGTCCTTTTCTAGGTCCCCCACTTGCCCATTGTCTGGAACCTCCTGGTCCTGTCCTCTGCCTTGCCCTGGTCCCAGAATCAGCACCTCTCAAAGGGGCAGCACTGAGTCCACATAGCAGTAAAAGAGCTTCCTGGGTTGAGCTTCATGTGTGGGCATAGACCTTCCCAGGTGACCAGTCCTGCTCCCTCAGCTTGCTGCAAGGTCAATGGGGGATGGTCAGGGCAGGGGAGGTAGGTCTCTGACACCAAGCTGCCAAGTGGGGCTTCCTGAGGTCTTAGAACATCCTGATGAAAGCTCTGATGGGACAGTGACCCACAGGTTTGGAAAGGATACCTGGCACCTCCAACACACAAAGTCCTTCCAGGGCCTTAATGTGAACTTTCCGGAATTCCCAGGATTAGCCCATGGTTCATAGTGTGCTTCCCTGCTATCTCCCTCCCAGGGGCTAGTAATTTGTGTGGTGACCTGATTTCCTTCATCCCCAGCCCCACCCCTGTACTTCCTGTCCCTGCCACCCCAGCCCACAGTGTGACAGAGAGCAATGCTGTGCAGGAAACCCACTGGGGCTCATCTGCCACCTCACCCACAGTGTATATCTCGGATTGGTCCTGGAGGCCCTGAGGAGCTTAAACCTTTGGGCAACTTAAGAGTCTCCCAGAGTGACAGATCCTCATGGCCCCACAGACAGGGGACTCTGCCTGTGATCCTGTGTCTCAAACCCTCTGTGCCCTCCAGTCTTTTGTTCTATCCCCTGTGTCCCCTCTAGCCCCTCACAGGGACACCAGGGCCTGCTGTGGGTCTTGGCACAGGGGTCTGACCTTAGTCTGTGATCTCTGGTCCTGTCCAGGCATTTCCTAATCCTGGATCTTCCCTGCATTCAGTAGAAATGCCCAATCCCCAGTGTGATTGAGGAAAGGGGCACCTTGGGAGGATGTTGGAAAACCTGGGTCCTGGGATCACTGGATTTGAGGGTTCACCTGTTCTGGCCCTCCCATCCCACATAGGCAGGAGAGACAACAACAGGCACAGAAACCAACTCGGGTCTACTATAAGTTTCATGCTCTCGGGCAGTGCAGGTGGTGAAACGGTGCCCATTCTATGGACGTGTACAGTGAACCGCCCACACACGCACACAGGCACATGGTGCTGTGCGGAACATCAGCCCAATGTCTTACAAGGACCCCCGTCCCCACTGGGTGGGGAAAGCGCTGTCCTGGCGGAGGTAGGGCATGGAGAGGAGGGAAGGCACTGTCCAAAGTAAGGGGAAGGCATTGTCCAGGAGGGGAAAGGTGCAGTCCATGGTAATCAGCCTACTTTTAGTGTCAACCAAATGCTCAAAGATTCGAAGAATACAAATGGGTGAGCCAAAAGCTGGTGTGGAGGTTAATACAATGCATCCTACATGGCTGAGTCTGTAGTTCAAATTCTAGGCCCGGCTGCATGAAAATCATGCTGGGCATATGGCATGCATGCCTCAAATCCTGAGATAAGACTAGAGAAGGGATTTCAGCAAGGACATTACTCCAGTAGGTGATTTCTCACTTTTCCCCTCTCTGTCTCTGCAAGGGGTGCATGCATTTTAAGAAAAGCTAAAAGAAAAGAAAAGTATGGTTAAAATGTAAGTACTTTCCAAAGTAATCTACAGATTCATTGAAATTACTATTGACATTCCAACGATATTATTTGGCACAAATATTAGGACAGAAGCATTAGGACACATTTTCTGTTTTTCTGCACAATGCATCATGATTTCTGGACAACTAATTAGAAATACACACCCTAAAATTCACATAGAATTCAAATAATTAAAGATCCTGAACACATAAAACTATTTTATATAAAAATGAACTATACAGAAGATAAGTGAAAGTAAAAGGTGGTTCTTTGAAAAGATAAACAAAATTGATATGCCACTAGCGAGATTTATTAAGAAGAAGAGAGAAAAGAACCAGGTGAATCAAATCTGCAATGAAGTAGGAAATATAACAACAGACAAAGTAGAAATATGGAACATCATTAGAGGATACTATGAACAACTATATGCCAAGAAACAAGACAATCTGGATGAGATAGACAAATTCCTGGACATGTATAATCTACCTAGTTTGAGCCAGGAGGATATAGAAAGTCTGTTGTTAT
>NW_006159480.1:1790709-1802159 GCF_000334495.1 Tupaia belangeri chinensis | reverse complement strand
CGACGGTGCTGGGGAGAGGTGTTCACCTGCTGAAATATCCATTTTGTTAGATAAATAATAAAGTGATTGAATGTATGGAAGAAAATGAAATGAAAAAATAAAATAAATAAAATAAATAAATAAATAAATAAATAAATAAATAAATAAATGAACAAAGTGGAAGGTTCAAAATTCCTGATTTCAAATGATACTACAATAGTGAAAACAGAGTGGTTCTGACATATAGCCAGATGTAAATATAGTCAATGGAACTGAAAAAACAGAATAAACCATTATGTTCAAATCATTTTCAACCTGGAAACTAAGACCATTCACTATGGAAAGGATGATCTTTTCAAATATAATGTTGAGAAAACTGGGTGTCAACATGCAAATTTGAGATGTAAAAACTAAACTATAGACCTCTTAGTGGAACATTAGAGAAAAACGTTACAATGGTGGATTTTGAAAATCTTTCTTTTTCCAACATCAAAAAGCACAGAAAAAAAGGAAGGAAGGAAGGAAGGAAGGATTGAAGGAAGGAAGGAAGGAAGAAAGATAGATAAGAGGGAAGGAAGAATGGGCGCATCTTCTGGACTGGGAAACACCTATGTAGACACACTCATGGGCCTGACAACAGGTTCATCCAAAAATGTGAGACCGAAATGTAAGAGGCCTGCCATCCCCTGACACCCTATGCTCTCTGATGTCTGAATATTTGTGTATACTGAAACATTCTGAGGACTCATCCTCATCTATAAACAGTACTTGCTGTGTATGTTCTCAGGTAGGATCACCCACCTCACTCAGACACTGACCACAGTCACCTCAGCCCTGCCCCTGAACAAAGAACTGCTCAGATCTCATTCCCAAGCCCTCTGCATTCTCACCTCCTGCAGCCTGCTCGAAGTGGATGGTCATCATATTTCCCAAGTGTCCTCCTGGTAACTCAGAAGTCCTCCCTGGAAAATGCTAGTTATCATCAGTGTCCTAATAGCAGAGCAGGGGAATGGCCTGTGGGTGTCGTGGACTGACAGTGACCAGACACTCTGACTGAACTACTTCCAGGACTTCCCCTGAGAGACTGAGCTCTGTGCAGTAGGCAGCAGGGGGTGCTGTGGGTCTGTCTCTGGCTGCACAGGGGGTGCCCCCAGCTGGGCCCTCCCCACATGCCCAGTGCTGGCCCATGGGAGCTGAGCTCACTGATGCAGGCTCAACAGCTGGGCCTCTCTGGGTATGGTCTCAACACTGACTCCTCCCTGGTCCTACACATACAGTCATTGTTGTCTGCAAGCAACACATTTGAACAAAGAGCCCTTCCTATGGCAGAGGGTGGCAGCCTAGCCATGTGAAAACCAGAGGCTGTGTCCACCCTGGCATTGACTCCTCTCCTCCTCCATCTTCCTTCACTGCACAGGTAGGACAGACTATGGGGACAGAGGACAAGTCCCACACTACTTCATTCTCATGGATGAAACTCCTTAAAATCATCACCCTATTCTCTACTCATTCATATGTGTCTTTGTCTACAGGTTGACTCTCCCAGCCTATGCTGACTCAACCACTCTCTCTCTCTCTCATCTCCTAAAGGATCTGCTAGACATACCTGCACTCTTGCAGTGATACCAGTGTTGGTGGTAA
Source organism: Tupaia belangeri chinensis (assembly GCF_000334495.1). Classification (NCBI taxonomy): domain Eukaryota; kingdom Metazoa; phylum Chordata; class Mammalia; order Scandentia; family Tupaiidae; genus Tupaia; species Tupaia belangeri. The sequence continues at coordinate 1,800,539 of NW_006159480.1, read as the reverse complement.
GACCATACACTGATGGCAGCAGAAGCCAGGGAGCCCTCCCCACTATCCTTGTGACATTACTCAGATCCAGTAAGCACTCAGTCTCCAGGATCCAAAGCTGCTTCTCTGGATTTGAAGACACCTCAACGAGTGCTGGTGTCCTGCACATCTCTGGGTGGTAGCATGTGGATGAGGTCAACTATTACTGTATGATTGGGCACACTAATGCTTCTCACAGTGACATAGGCAGAAGGAGACATTGTAAAAAAACCTAGCTATTTTCTAACCTTTTTTTTTCTGCTCAAAATGGTGGGTCAAACAGATGCATGGAGTTGGAAAAAGATGCAAATCCCTGATGTCAGGTTGTCTATTGGCAACCTGTTAATGGAAGCTCACAGAGCTCCTAGTAGGCTCACAGAGCCCTTAGCAGTGTGCACAAATGCTTCCTCTTTCTTGGAACCTGTAATGCTCAGGGTAAATGTTCACAGAGCGCTTTCCTTCCTCTTCGAGTTCACAGAGTGTGTAGCTGAGCAGAGCCAAGCCAAGGCCATCAGGGCTCAACATGCCAAGAGCACACAGTGCAGTACTAAGTTTTTTCTCTCAGTGGGCTGTACACACAACACTGGCTCTTCTTCCTTCCTTTCTTTCTCTTTCTTTCTTTCTTTCTTTCTTTCTTTCTTTCTTTCTTTCTTTCTTTCTTTCTTTCTTTCTTTCTTTCTTTCTTTAGATTGGACCAGTCAGTGACAGGGGGGTTAAGGTGGCTAGATCCCACATGGCTGACTGAGCAGTTCAAGTCCCAGACCCTGAGGCCTAAGAAACAAACTGGGTACATGCGTGTGTGTTCCCCAAATCCCAAGATGAGAAAGGAGAAGGGATTGTGGGCAGCCATCTCCTCGGGGTTACCTCGGTCACTCCTAGCTGGAAGCCTTTATGGCATGAGAGAGCAAAGGCACTTCTCCTCTCTCTTTCTCTGTGTCTCTCTCTGGCAAGCACACGAGACTTACAAAAAAAAAATCGAGAGATTTCACACCAAATGCTCGATTTCTAGCTTCAAGAGGTACAAAAAGGGGTCTGAACACCGATGACTCCAGAAACCAGGTAAGTCTTAGAAGTGAGTGGATGGGGGGGCGGCGGCAGAGGGTGTGGTGGTTAAAGTCTCTGGGCTTCCACATGGGCAACCAAGGTTTGAGTCCCAGACGTGGTGGCTTTCTCTCTCTCCCCCTCTGTCTCCCTCTCTCTCTCTCCCCTCCCCTCTCTCATCATATTGAAATGAATTAATAAATTAAATTAAATAAATAATTCCTTAAAATAATACCATAAGATGTTTGCTCTGTGGTTTTCAAACATGATAAGATAGGAGGTGAGGAAGCTAGACTAAAGTATTCTGACTCCATTTGCAATACATCTTGTCAATCACTTCATGGAGGATATTTAGTTTAAAACAGAGTTTTTCAACCTTGTCCCTTTTGATGATGAGATCCAGGTCATTCGTTGTGAGATGGTCATTCTGTGCATTGCAGGATGCTGAAAAGCATCTTAGGGTCCCACATATCAGATGACTGTAGAATCCCAATTTTCACAGCCAATCCACCTTCAAAAAAATCTCAAGACATTGTGAAATACCCTAATGGGGAACAAAGTCCCCCAGGTTAGAATAGTAGTTTGTTAAAATCGTATGGTCTGCATCCAGCAGGTGGCACAGTAGTTGGGGAGCTGGATTCCCTCATGGCCAACTGTGGTTCAAGTCCTGGACTGGCAGCTTGCTTTCTCACTTTTCCTCTCTTTCTCTCTGTCCCTGGTCAAATTGTACAACACAATGATAATAATTCAAATTAAATAAATTCTAAAAATAAAGAGCATAGTCTTAGTTATTAAAAGTCCTTTAGGGGGTTAGTAGGGGGCATTGTGTTTAAGAGCACTGTGGTCACACCCACATAGGTGACCACAATTTGAGTCATGCACCTACAGTTTGCTCTCTCTCTCTAGCTAAAATTGCTAAAGACTCTGTGTGTATATATGCATATATATATATATATATGTGTGTGTGTGTGTGTGTGTGTGTATGTGTCTTTTTTAAAGAGATTTTTTGCTATGTGATGTGTGCACACCCACGAGAGACAGAGAAACAGAACATGAGAAGTCATGGGGTGAGTGTGGGTGTGGAGAGGTTTGGCCCTGCCACAATCCCTTGTCTCTGGATTTTGTGCACTCACACATGCAAGATGTCACTTTTACACCAGCTAGTCTAGGCCTCGAACTGTAGTTGACTAGTCTGCCCACCCTCTGCCTTCAGGGTGCAGAATGGTGCACTTGCAGTGCCATGGAGCTGCCCTGAGGGAGTACAAATTTCCCACACACCCACCTACCACCAAGGACTGCACCACACTCTGGACAAGCTGACCCAGATCCTGGGGCCAGGGAAACCCGCATGAGCCAGACCGAGGCCAGAAGTGCCACGGGCACCCGCCTCGCAAGTAGAGCAGAACTTCCAAGGTCCAGGTCTGACCCTTCCCAGGACAGAGGAGGTGACGTTGCGAACAAGGACAGGCCTGGCAGCAGCTGGCGGGGTCCAGAGTCCAGTGCATTGGCCAAGGACACAGCGTGGTGGTGGTGCAGGTGCGTTGGAATGCCAACAAGCACCACTGGTTTTGGCGGATGACAGGACACATGGGGCCTGGGCGAGCCCATGAGACGGACAGCCCTCGGCAGGGACAGCACATGCGGCCCCGAGGACTACTGCACCCAGACTGTGCTGAAAGGACTGCAACAGGAATGTAGGAGGCTGGCAAGGGTGAAGGCATCGAAATCGGTGGGGCAGGAGGGCCAGGGGCCACCACGAGAGCCTGAGGGGTGCAGTTCAAGGATCACATCTCTGGGGAGGCTCTCTTTTGAAAGCATGAACGGGGTCCCACAGCACAGCCCAGAGACCCCTGCCGGAGGCCTTACTATCCACGCTGGGCAGGGACCGCACACCCCTCCAGGGCTGACACAACCTTCTCAAAATGCCCTCCAGTGCCCACTGCTTCTCACTGGGTAGGGCAAGCACACCGTGCCTTAAACCCCACCATGTCCGAAGGTCCATATCCCAAGGTATCCCCACCGGCTGCAGCAGTTGACCAGAGCTACACCTGCATGGCTAGGGCTGATTACATCAGGGAGGTGGTTGGCGCTGCAGGTGATTAGGGTCACCAGGGAGTGGGGATGGGCTTGGGGACCCGCCTAGGGCTGAGGCCCAGGCAAGCAAAGCTTGGGAGCAGCTGGGGAGATGGAGCCCCAGGGAGCACAGAGTGCCTCTGCCACGCACCAGAGCAGCCCTGCATGACCCTTCTCAAGGACTCCCACAGCAGCCTCCTGGCACGCCCCAGCACCCACCCATGGGGACGATGCATGGGAGCAATGGGGAGGGCTTCTGAAGAGGCCCCCAGCCTGGTGGATTTGCCCCAGTGCAGCACAGGGGTCTGGCCACCACGCACCCACATGGCGGTCCCAGGCGTCCCCGGATTGCCTGGCCGAGGCTTTAGGTACTGACCCCCAAGCTTCCCACGCACCCAGCCCCATCTCAGCGGTCCCAGAGGACTCGCCGATACCGCAGATGCTGTTGCCTGCCTTCTTGGTCCTCCATGTCCATCCATTCGTTGGGTTCCACTCTGTTGGAGCTACATGTGACCCTGTCTCCCCGGGGACACGCACTGAGGGGACTACACACCTCTGGCTCTCAGGGCTTTGCCTGGGAATGCCAGGGAGGGGAACACTGGGGAGAGACACGCTCTCAGGCTGCACAGGTGGGATATGGCGCCCTTTCTCCAGACATGCCCAGCAAACTGCCCACACACACACGCATGGGGCACCCTGCAGAACGTCTGCACAATGTCCTATGGGTACCCCACCTCCCCACTGGGAGAGGAAGGCGCTGTCCAGGATAGGGGAAGGCACTGTCCTGGAGGGGGGAAGGCGCTGTCCCAGGTACAGGAAGGCACTGTCTAGGTTATGGGAAGGGATTGTCCAGGATAGGTGAAGAGCGAAATTCGACCCCACCGCAGGGCCCACAGACCCCTTTTCTGGGAGCAAGAGGGAACTCTGCCTTCCTCAAGGACTGTGGCTTTGGCTGCTGATGTGCACGGATGGGGGGCAGCTGGAGGGGGTTCTGCACCCCAAGGCAGCCCTCTCAGGTCTCTAGAGATGACCAAGGGCAGGTCATCTCTCAACTAAGCTGCCCATGGCAGAAGAAGCCTCAAGGGACACCTAGGAAAGGGGTGGTTCTGCGGTATGACCAAGAGCATACAGCATCTTTCACGGTTGTGGTCAGGGTTGACATCCTCTGGTCTGAAAGGGCAACCCTCCTACTTCAGGTAGATATGGGAGCAAGGGGACATGGAATCCCACCTTGTGAACAAGGGCAGCGAGATGGACACCAGAGTCAGACCCACCCACCAAGATGGCTCCCACAGCCAGCATTCCCCAGAGAGAAGAAAGCACAAGGGCTCACATTCGGCCTCCTCCAGGAGAGGAACCTGAAGAGGAAGACCCATCCCGTGATCTGAGAGGTGAAGGGGGTCCCAGCCACTTTTCCTCTCTTACCGCCTTGAAACTGCAATAAACCAAAGCTGCCTCGACTTCCTCAAGGAAGAGATGGGGAACAGGTGCGAGCCGGGAGAGCAGCACCAATAACAAGAGCTAAACCATTTCTGGGCTCCCAGTATCTAAAAGGTGACCTCTACAGAGCAATGTTATATCATTAAAAACCATACATAAATGGGTTCTCAATATTTTTTAAGGTTCTCTTGCAAAAGTAAAGGGGACAAGATTGATTAATTTTATCTGACCTTGGAACAATAACCCACTCTATAGATAAAAGGTGAGTGGGATCCTTATTTCACATTATTAAAAAAAGAGAATCTAAATAGATTAAAAACATAAATTAGAATATTAAAAGTATAAAGACTGTACTTTAAATATAAAGAAATGCTTTCATTTCTTGACATGGGAAGCTTTTTCCTAAATAAAAGACCAAAATGCAAATCATAAGGGATGAATACTGAAGGTTTTTGGTTGCCATTATTGAAAGATTCCTGTTCAAAGAGGAATACTATGAGTGAAATAAGAAGACAAAATGCTACAGTGGAAAGATATTTTTCAAAGACAACGTGTTACTATTTATAACTCAGAAAAAACTTTAAAATTAGAGAGGATCAAAAAAGGAATCTCAATAAAAAGGTTCAAAGCACACAAACAGGCAACTCAAAAAAAGGTAAAATGTGAGGAAATAAATACAATATAATCTTATCTTCACTTACGCCAGAGACAGTGATTGGCATGAAATCTTCAAGGGGAAGATGTAGAGTGAGCCAGGCATGTATGTCTGGGAGGAGTGGTCCAGCCAAAGGAAACAGTTAAGAGCCTGCGTAGGAGCATATGGTAGTAGCTGAGTAACAGCAAAGACTTCTCATCTACAGAGCCAGGAGAGATAGAAAGTGTGTTTACAGTTTTAGAGATGGAATCTGAGGACTGACAGAGAGCAGGAAGTAAAAAAAACAAAATGTGGGTTCTTATGAATGCTTTAAAACTCAATCTTAGTTCTAAGTGAACTATGAAGCAATTGAAGGGATAGAAAATTAAAGTGATAATAAAACAAACATTTAAAGAATACCAATGAAAATATAGGGGATCACAAATTCTCTATATCAATTAGCATTCTGTAAGGAGACAGAATTAACAGGATATGTATAGATATATATAGGAGGATTTATTGGAGCAATCATCTCATGTGACTGTGGGAGCTGAGAAGACCCATGACAGACCACCTCTAGCTGGAGATTCCAGAATTCTGCCAGTGTGGGTCAGTCCAAGTCCAAAGGCCTCAGAGGTAGGGAAGCCTGTGATGTAACTCACAGTCTGGTGTTGAAAGACTGAGAACATTGGGGTCTACTGGTATAAATCCTGGAGTCGGAGGGCAGGTGAGTTCTGATGTCTGAGGCAACAGAAGTCTATCTTTCTCTGTCTATAAAGGATCCACTTGTTTTCTGTATTTATTCTTTATGGGCCCCTTCTTGATTAGATAACATCACCAAAAATGAAATCGGATCTTTCCCTCTGGAAATACACCCAGGAGTGCACCCAGAGTTATGGTTTTCCTAAGTGTCTCTTAATTCAGTTCAGTTGATGCCCAAAACTAACCATCACTTTCTGATTCACAGCTAGGTATTTAAGCAAGTTCTGTCATCTTAAGGAAAATCCCCCTAGTACACAAAGAAATTCAGTGTGTGTGCACCTACCACACAGTAAGTTCAAGAAGAAATGTGTATGAGAAGGTCCTCACTGGGAGCAAAGTATTAGCAGGAACGTGGTATTCAATAAAAGGGGAACTTATAATGCAGTAGATGGACTACTAACCAGTTGGAAGTAATGAAGTAGCTTCATATACAAACATGAACAATATCAAAACTATGGTTATGGGGACCAGTAGTTGGTATAATGACTATGTCACTGGACTCCCATGTAGTTGACCGCGGTTTGATTCCTGGACCTGGTGGCTTAAATTCACTCCAGGCACGTGTGCGTGCTTGCCCAAGATCTGAAGAGGAGAATGAAGGAGAAGGGATTGCAGCATGGCCATCCCCTCCGGGGGGTGATTTCTCACTTTCTGTCCCTCTGTGTCTTTCTGGAGAGAGCATGCACCCTATAGCAAAAACCTCTCCATAAAAAGAAAAACTATGGTTAAGACAATGGATCCCACATGGCTGAGTCTGTGATCCAAATATTAGGCCCTGCTGCCTGACAATCATGCTGGGCCTAATAGCATCCATGCCCTAAATCTTGAGATAAGACTAGAGAAGGGATTTCAGCAAGGCCATCCCCTCTGGTAGATGATTTCTCACTTTCCCCCTCTCTGTCTCTGTAGTGGATTCATCTTAAGCAAAAAAAAAAAAAAAAAAAAAAAAAAGTATGGAAAAATAAACTAATGTACAGATTCATTGACATTGTTATTGACATTCTGACGATGTTATTTGGTACAAATATTAGGAACTGGAATGTTATGACACATTTTTCTGTTTTTCTACACAATAATGCATCATGACTTTCCTGACAACCAATTAGAAATATATACCCTAAAATTCATATAGAATTCAAATACTAAATATCCTGAATAGTTAAAACTATTTTATAAAAATAGAACAAAATCGGGAACCAGCAGTTAGCATAATGGCTATGTCGCTGGACTCCCACGTAGTCAACCTTGGTTTGCATCCTGGACCTGGTGGCTTAGAACTTATGCCAGGCGTGTGTGCGTGCGTGCCCAAGATCCCGAGAAGAGAATGGAGGAGAAGGGATTGTGGCATGACCATTTCTCCCTGGGGGGTGATTTCTCGCTTTCTGTCTCTATGTCTCTCTCTGTCTGTTTGGTAAGTGCATGCACCCTATAGCGAAAACCTCTCCAAAAAAAAAAAATGAACAAAATCAAAGGTCTCACAATTCCTTATTTCAAATCATATTACAAAGCTATATTAGCGAAAACAAAGTGGTTCTGACATTCAGACAAATGTACACATAGGCAATGGAACTGAAAGCCCAGGAGTAAACACTTATGGCCAAATCATTTTCAACCTGACAGCTAAGACCATTCATTATGGAAAGGATGGAAAGGACAGTCTTTTCTAAAATAATGTTGAGTAAGCTGGGTGTCAACATGCAAATTTGTGATATAAAAATTAAACTATAAACTAAACTATAGGCCTCTTAGTGGTACATTAGGAAAAAGTCTCACAACAGTGGATTTTGAAAATCTTTCTTTTGTCCAACATCAAAAGCACAGGAAACTACAACAACAACAACAAACACAAACAAGCAAAGAACAGAAGGAAGAAGAGAAGATAGATAAGAGGGAAAGAAGATTGGACGCTCCTTCTCCAGGGGAAACACCTACATAGTCACACAATTGTGGCCTGACAACAAGTTCATCCAAAAATATGAGACCCAAATATGAGTCCTGCCATTTCTTGACATGCCACACTCTCTGATGTCTCTGAAAAGTTATGCAGACTGAAGCTTTCTGAGAACTCACCCCTCTTCTAGAAAGAGTGCTTGCTGTGTTTGTTCTCAAGCAGGATCACCCACCTCACTCAGACACTGACCACAGTCACCTTAGCCCTGGCCCCTGAACAAGGAGTTGCTCAGATCTTACTTCTGAGCCCACTGCATCTCACCTCCCTGCAGCCTCCTCAAAGTGGATAGTCATCATATTTCCCATGTGTCCTCTTGTTAATTCAGAAGTCTTCTCTGGAAAAGGCTAGTTATTAACATCAGTGACCTCAGGGCAGAGCAGGGGCATGGCCTGTGGGTGTCCTGGACTGACAGTGAGCAGGCTCTCAGGCTAACCTACTGCCAGAACTTCCCCTGAGAGACTGAGCTCTGTGCAGTGGGCAGCAGGGAACACTATGTGTCTGTCTCTGGCTGCACAGGGGGTCCCACAGCTGGGCCTTTCAGGACCATACATGCAGCCAACACAGGCTGAATATAAAGGAGCTGCCTCTCATGACTAAAGCAAGACTGGGTTGAGAAGAACTGTAAGCAAGGTCAACAGTTTAAGAGTTCCAATTCTCCACTGTGTTGCTGTACTGGCCTGCACTCAATTTCTCTGCCATGAGCTTTACTGTTATTACGGTACCCCACAAGGGTAAAATATTTTAACCCACAAGGGTAAAATAAACAGCCTTACTACAACTTTAGAATAAAGTCAATTAGTGATCCTGAAGGAATTCGGGTTTCGTAAGACAGTACTGAGGATCAGAAAATTTGAGACTCCCCCACCTGCCTGTATTAAGCCAAATTAGCATATGTTAGGTTAAGTTAGTATAAGCCAAATTAGCATTAGTAGCATATGTAGACTTAGTTTAAGGCTAATTTTATGTAAATACCCCTTGTCAAAGCTGCAGGTCAAAGTTAACTTATGTTAGGCCAAGTTAGTGCATCCACCCCTATGACAGGGACTCAAAGATAAAGCACAACAGAAGAAGTCGGGCCTTCAGAAGAACGTTCCACATGGCTCCAGCGAACTAGATTTTTCAGGGAATGAAGATTTTCTACTGATAATTCAGGCTCCAACAAACGAGCTAGTGGCTGAACTTAAAGAATTTGAAAGAAACACACCCTCCATCAGATGACAAGAAATCACTGCCGGATCATGAGAAATATGGGAAAATGAGAAAATACCTCTCCTCCAAGGGAAAAGAGTAACTCTTCTTCATCCACAAGCAGTTTGGTGAAAATCATGAAAATGTCTGATAAGGAATTTAGAGCATTCATAATGTCGAAGTTAACAGAGATGGAAGAGAAGAGAGATAATGAAATGATAAAGAGAAAGGAGAAAGAAGTTGATGAGTTCCAGGAGATGAGGAAATTCTTGCAAGATGTAAAAGAGGAATTACACACTTTACAAAAGACTCAAATGGAACTGCTAGAGATGAAGTCTATAACACAGGAAGTCAAAGTCTCCCTTGAAAGTATTAAAAGCAGACTAGAACATTCAGAAAATAGAATCTCAGATGTCGAAGAGAAAATTGCTGGCCTGGAAAAATCCACCACGAAGACTGAGAAAATGGCACAAAAATTTGAGAATAATATGCAAGAAGTACCAGATACCATCAAAAGTCCAAATATCTGGATAATTGGCATTCCAGAAGGTGAAGAGTCCCATGAGGGCATTGATAATCTATTTCATGAAATCCCGCAAGAAAACTTTCCAAACCTAGAGAGGCATTCAAAGATCCAGTCCCAAGAAATACAAAGGACCCCAAATAGAATCAACCCAAGAAGATCTTCTCCAAGACACATTATAGCCAGGTTGACCAAAACCA
>NW_006159480.1:1786011-1790048 GCF_000334495.1 Tupaia belangeri chinensis | reverse complement strand
TAAATTGAGTTCTGAAAAAAAAAGTTTCAGGAAAAAAATATATCTATTCAATGACTGCAGTAGGATATGTAGCCCCAGCTAGGTGCTACTTTATAGGATGCGTAAAGTTAGACTTGTGTTCATGGAAATGTTTGTGTCACCTGTGTTTGCTACGAGGATATTTGGATTGATTAGGGTCTTTGGTGATTCAATGAAATGTGGGGGGAAAACGGTATAGAATGCAAACATAGATACCAGAGACAGTGTGGGAGGAGAGTGGGAGATGGCAGAGGGTAAGAGATAGGGAATCAAGGATGGGGGGGGAAAGCAAAACATACAGAAGAAATGGAAGATAATTTGCTGACAATAACATGTTTGTTGATGTGCTTGATTGAGACAATATACAGTGTACTCTGGATAGAAAATCTCATCTTGTATGCTGTAATTATGTACAGTGAATGAATGCAAATAAATAAATTGAAATTAAAAAAGATAAAGCACAAGAATTTACTGATTAACAGACAAAAATTCAGCAAATAAAAGACAGAGACCCACGCGTTCATAGAAGAAGGACAGGCCTGGCTGACAGCAACAGGATAAACAAAGTTGAAGGCTCCAGGGTGAAAATTAACTATCTTAGCTGGGAGTTCTTATCTATTTCAGGCAAGCAACAGATAGTCCCTAACTACAAAGAGTTTCTCATCTGTGTGCTGTTAACTTTGAAAAACTGCTAATAAAACTTCTGTCTCCTGAGCTACAAAACCCTCTCATCCAAAAAGGCCCTGTCCAGTAATCACGATTTAAGAAGAAAATGCAGCAGACAGATGGACTCCTTCATTCTGAAGACTGTGTTTGGCTTCACCTGATAAAATAGAACAGTGCATCGTGATTTATGATTATTGTCCCCATACTTTGTATACCCTATTTCTTAGAGTAAATCTTTTACTTCCCTCTCACCCATCCTACTCCTGTAAGACATCCCTCAATAAATATGTATGTTTGATAGCCACTGGGGCTGCAGTCTTGAGCTAGCTCTGACTGTAGTCAGCTGAGAACATGCTAAATATTGAGGTCTCATCTCAGCCTGAATTTCTGCTTGCTCATATAGTCTTCCTGTGTACAAGCTTCAACCCACCCCAGCTGGAGCAGGCCTCTGTCATGGGCCCTCCCCACACTCCCGGGGATGGCCCATGGGAGCTGAGCTCATTGATGCAGGCTCAGCAGCTGGGCCTCTCTGAGTGTGGTCTCAGCACTGCCTTCTCTGTGATCCTGCACATATAGCCATGGCCATCCACAAGAAACACATTTGCACAAAAAAAACCCTCCTGTGGCAGAGGGTTGGAAGAAAAGGAAGCCTGGGGCAACCCAGACATGTGGAGACCAGAGGCTGTGTCCATCCTGGCCTAGACTCCTCTCCTCCTCCATCCTCCTTCACTGCACAGGTAGGACAGACATTGGGGACACAGGGCAGGCCCAACCCTACTTCAGTCTCATGGATTAGACTCCTTAAAATCATCACCCTGTTCTCTACTCCTCATTAATGTGTTTCTGTGTCTACAGGTTCCCTCTCCCAGCCTGTGCTGACTCAGCCACCCTCCCTCTCTCAACTCCTGAAGCATTTGTCAACTTACATGCACTCTTGCAGTGATACCAGTGTTGGTGGCAAAACCGTATACTAATAGCAGCAGATACCAGGGAGACTTCCCTGCTATCCCTGTGACATTACTCAGACTCCAGAAAGCACCAGGGTTCCAAGATCCCCAGCTACTTCTCTCAATTTGAAGACATATCGACCAGTGCTGGTGTTCTGCACATCTCTGGGTTGTAGCCTGAGGATGCAGCCAACTATTACTGTACAATTGAGCACAGTGCTGCTTCCCAGTGACATAGGCAGATGGGGACATGGGACAAAAACCTTGCTCTTTTGTAACGTTTTTTTTTTTTTTTTTTCTGCTCGAAAGGGTGGATTAAACAGATGCAGGGAGTTGGAAAAAGATGCAAGTCCCTGGTGTGAGGTTGTCTATCTGCTGATAGTCGGAGCTCACAGAGTTCTTAGTATGCTCACAGAGCCCTCAGCAGTGCTCACAAATGCTTCATCTCTCTTGGAGCTTGTTAAGGTCAGGGTGAATGCTCACAGAGCTCTTTCCTCCCTTTTGGAGCTCACAGCATGTGGAGCTGAGCTGAGCTAAGCCAAGGACATCAGGGTTTAGCAGGCCAAACGAAGGTCACACAGGTCAGTACTTTCTCTCAATGGGTTGTACACAGTTGTGGCTCACCGCCAAAACCAAACTGCCGCACATACACATGTGCCTAACACTTAATGGTGTAAAATAGCTCAGCCATTACCAAACAAGCAGGCAAATGCAGTATAATTAAATACATAAAATGTTGGAACCAGCAGGTAGCATAGTGGTTAAGGCACTCGACACCACATGGCTGACCTCAGTTTGAGTCCTGGACGTGATGGCTTGCTCTCTCACTTTCTCTCCTTCTCTCTCTCTTTCTCTCCTCCCTCTCATCAAATTAAAATAAAATGAATGAATAAATGAAATTAAATAAATTATTCTTTTTTAGAAAAACCCGTAAGATATTTACTCTGTGGCTCTCAAACATAGTAAAATAGGAGGTGAGGGACCCAGACTAAACTGTTCTGACTTCATTTGTGATACATCTTGTCAATCACTTCATGGAGGACATTTAGTTTAAAACAGGGTTTTTGAACCTTGGCCCTACTGATGATGAGGTTCAGGTCATTCTTTTTGAGATCATCATTCTGTGTCTTGCAGGATGCCAAGAAGCATCCTTGGATCCCAAACATCAGATGACTGTAGCACCCCAATCCTCCTCAAACCCAGCCCACCTACAAAAAATATCTCCAGACATTGTGAAATATCCCAAGGGGGGATAAAGTCACCCAAGTTTGAATAGCAGTATGTTAAAATCACATGATCTGGGTCCAGCAGGTGGCATAGTGGTTGGGGAGCTGAACTCCCACATGGTCAACTGTGGTTCGGGTCCTAGACTGACACTTTGCCTTCACAATTTTCTCTCTCTGTTTCTCACTGGTCAAGTGGGTTTTAAGCCACAGGGTCCAGGCCTGGAACCCTGGTGGACTACTCAGCCCATCCTTGGCCTGTGGGGGCAGAATGAAGTAAGCACAGTGTTGAGGAGCTGCTCTGAGAGAGCACAAATGCACTGAGGGGGGGCTACACACCACGGGCTCCCAGGAGGAACCAACGGAGAGCCACGCTCTTGGGCAGCACAGGTTGAGAAATGGCGCCCCTCTCCTGACGTGGTCGGCAACTGCCCATGCAGGCACACACGCAGTGCTATGTGCAACGTTGGCCAACACCCTGTGGGAACCTCCCCCCTCTCCACTGGGAGGGGAAGGAGCTGTTGGGGAGGGGGGGAGGAGGCACTGTCCAGGGTAGGAGAAGAGCAAAGCTCGACCCTGCCGCAGGGCCTGTGGACCCCTCTTCAGCCATTAAAAAACAAAACAAAACAAAACAAAACAGCCTTTTAATTTGATAGAAGTGGACAAATATGAAAGATTTGTTGCTGAGTGAAGCAAGTCAGGCTATGAAAGAGAGATATTGCATGTCTCCACTTAAGATATGTTTGCTGTTGTTCCATGCTGTTTTGATGATCACAGCTCTATGGTATATTTTCAGGTCAGGGAGTGAAATGGCGCCCATGACAATCTTCTTGCACAAGATTGCTTTGGCAATACGAGGTCTTTTATAATTCCAGACAAATTCTATGCTTGTCTTTTCTAGATCTGTGAAGAATGTCTCTGGTCCTTTGATAGGAATTGCATTAAATATGTATATTAATTAGGGTAGAATTGTCATTTTGATTATATTAATTCTTCCAATATAGGAACGTGGAATATCCTTCCACTTTTTGTGTCATTTTAAATTACATTTTTTAGCTTCTCATAGTTTTCCTTCTGATCTTTAACTTCCTTGATTAGATTTATTCCTAGGTATCTTATACTTTTGTGTATGAATTGCTGTGCTTCAAAGATAAACGGCTACAAATTCTCAAAAATTATTAAA
>NW_006159480.1:1784831-1785829 GCF_000334495.1 Tupaia belangeri chinensis | reverse complement strand
AAGTGTATGAAAATTGCTGTATCTTTTAAAATCAGTAAAATGGATTGAATATTATTTTTCTTGATCTTCAGTTAAAGACTTTGTGTTCTCTATGGGAGGAAGTCAGGTGTGTTCTAGAGGACGAGAGAAGGAGAAAGTCGATTGTTAGTGCAAATTTATAGTTAAATTTTAGCCTGAATATGAACATTGAAATATATCACTTTAGTGTTTTAAAAAATGTCAGTCAACATGATATATATTTTAGTGACGTTAAAAGCAGTCAGATTCCATAAATGGCAATTACACCTTGTATAATTTTTTATATATGTTCTTGGATATTATTTGCTAGTATCTTGTTGGGAATTTTTGCATCTATATTTATCAGATATATCGGTCTATAGTTTTCCTTCCTTGTCCTGTCCTTTGTTTTCAGGGTAAGGGTAATGGAGAGTTCATAGAATAAATTTGGGAGAGTTACACTTTTTGTGTCACTTTAAATTTTTTTCTTAGCTTCTCATAGTTTTCCTTGTGGGCTTTAACTTCTTTGATTAGATTTAGTCCTCAGTATCATACTTTTTGTGCCATTGGTAAATGGAATTGCTTTCTTCTGTTTTATCTGTCTACCTGCTGTTCATATATAGAAATGCTACAGATTTCTGTATGTTGATTTTGTATCCTGCAATTTTACTGTGTTCACTTATTACTTCAAAAAATTTTTTTAGTGATACCATTGGGTCTTCTATGTATATGTTATGTCAACTGCAAATAGAGAAATTTCACCTCTTCTTTTCCTGTTTGAATGTCTTTTATTTTATTTTATTTTATTTTCTGATTGCATTGGCAAAGACTTCCAGTATTATACTGAAAAGAAGTGGAGAAAGTGGTTGTCCTTGTCGTGTACTAGTTTGTAGTGGAAACATTTTCAGGTTTTTCCCATTTGGAATAATGTTAGCAATGGGTTTTTCATAAACAACTTTTATTATGTTGAGGAATGACCTGTCTGTGATGATTTTGCTGAG
>NW_006159480.1:1781479-1784040 GCF_000334495.1 Tupaia belangeri chinensis | reverse complement strand
TTTGATTTATCTTGTTCCTTTCTCTCTTCTTAATTAGTCTAGTTAGTGGTGTGTTGATTTTGTTTATCAAATAAGTAGCTGTTATTTTCATTTTCATTTATTTCTGCATGGTTTTTCTTTTTATATTTATTATTTCAATTTATTTTATGCATTCAATCATACATGTCATTTAGCTTGCAAAGTGAATATTACAACATGTATACATTTTTCACCAATCCAGTTGAGTATATTATACATTATTTTCAACAGATAATAACCCATTTTTTGTCCCATAATGCCTTGCCTTTCTATTGATCTCCTTAATGTCATTCCTCAGACTGTCCTCCTTCACACACCCTCTTCCCATACTGTATTTGATATTTATAACTATTTTCTATATTTCTATATCCCCTATCTATTCACTTTCAGCTATAGAGTCTGGACTGTCAGTATATATTAAGTGAAGAAATACAATGTCTCTCTTTCATAGCCTGCTTTCTTCACTCAGCAGTAAATCTTCCATATTCATCCACTTCTTGTCAAAAACCAGGGTCTTATTTTTTTAATGACTGAGTAGTACTTCACAGAGTATATGTGCCACACTTTTTCAATCCATTCATCTCTTCGTAAGCATTTGGGTTGGTTTCATGTCTTAGCAATTGTGAACAATGCCACAATAAACATCCTGTGCAAGTAGAATTACATCATATTAAGAAGTTTCTGCACTGCCAAGGACACAGTTATCAGTGTGAATTGACAGTCCTCAGAATGGGACAACATTTTTGTAAACTATGCATTGGGTAAGGCACTGATAACCAGAAGACACAGGGAACTCAAGCAGATGTCCTGAAAAAGATGATCAACCCTATTAAAAGATGGGAGAATGAGTTGAGCAAACCACTCTCTAAGGAAAACATATGAATAGCCAATAGTCATATGAAAAAATGCTCACCATCCCTCATTATAAGGGAGATGCAGATCAAACCCACAAAGAGATACCACCTAACCCCAGTCAGAAGGACTAAGATTAAAAAAACAATAAATGATAAGTGATGGCAGGGATGTGGTGATAGAGGAACTCTCCTTCACTGCTGGTGGGAATGTAAATTGGTCCAGCCATTGTGGAGAACAATAAAGAGATTCCTCAAAGATCTACAAATAAAACTGGATGATGAACAAGTGATCCACCAATTCCACTCCTGGGTATGTACGCAAAAGACAGGAGAATGCTTAGCAGAAAAGTGCCTGAGCTTCTATGTTTATTGGGGCATTATTCACAATTACTAAGACATGGAACCAACCAACATGTCTTTGAACAGAATGGATTGAAAAAATGTGACACGTATACTCTATGGAGTACTACTCAGTCATAAAAAACAATAAGACCCTGGCTTTTGATATAAAGAGAACAAATATGGAAGATTTGTCTGCTGAGTGCAGCAAGCCAGAATATGAGGGATAGACTTTGTATGTCTTCACTTAATATCCACTGATGGTCTGCACTCTATGACTGAAAATGAAAGACTGGAGGATATGAAAACACTGAATATGGTTATAGGTACAAGATAAAGTGTAGGAAGAGGGTGGGGGAAGGAGGAGAATGTGAAGAAATACATTAAGGAAAAAACCAGAGAGGCAAGACAATTATGGGACACAGAAATTAATTATCTGTTGATAATAATGTGTATAGTATCTCCAACTGGAGTGGCATGAAATGTATTCATGTTGGAATGTTCACTTTACAAGCTGAGTGATGTATAGTGATTTAATATATAAAAGAAATAAAATGCATTATAAAAATTACAAAGAAATAAAAATTTAAAAATAATTATTAAAAAATAAAATGAAAAATAATACTCCCTTTTATGATAACCACAACATGTATAAGATACCTGGAAATAAACCAAACCAAAATAATGAAAGACCTCTATGAGAAGACATATCATATTCCTTGACTAAAAGGCTTACTATGATCAGAATATCAATTCTACTCCAATTAATCTACATATTTAATACAATCCCAATCAAATTATCAGAGATAATCCTCACATATTTAGAAAAAAAAAAGGAAAAAAGGCAGAGTATTTGGAAATTTAAAAGATCCCACATTGCTAAACCAATACTGTGCAAAAAGAATGGAGTAGAAGCATCACTCCTTGACCCTAAAATATACTACAGCTATGATAATCAATACAGCATGTTACTGGCACAAAAAGAAATACATAGACTAATGGAACAGAATAGAGAACTCAGAAATAAACCACAAAGTATTCACCTAACTGATGTTTGAGAAAGGGCACATTACAATTTCATGGTAGGAAAAAAAAATCTCTTCAGCAAATGGTGCTGAAAAACCTGGGTACTGGGACCAGCAGTTAGCGTAAGGGCTATGTCGCTGGACTCCCATGTAGTCGACTGTGGTTCGAGTCCCAGACCCGGCGGCTTAAACTCACGCTGGGCGCGTGTGCGTGGATGTCCAAGATCCCAAGAGGAGAATGGTGGAGAAGGGATTGCAGCGTGGCCATCCCCCCTGGTGGGTGATTTCTCGCTTTCTATCTCTCTGTCTCTCTCTGTCTTTCTGG
>NW_006159480.1:1780742-1781369 GCF_000334495.1 Tupaia belangeri chinensis | reverse complement strand
GTAGAAAATCTTCATTTTTCCTGTCCCCTGCAATGACTAGTTAGCAGGAGCCATGAGGAATCTTCTGGACATGAGAAACTTTTTGAGACATCGGAATAGGCAAAGACTTCTTAACCAGACCCCAAAGCACAGGCAATAATCCCGACAATAGAAAAATGAAATTACATCGTGTTAAAGAGCTTCTGCATAGCTAAAAAACAGTAATTTGAGTTCATCAACACCCCTTCAAATGGGAAAATATTTGCAAATTCTCACTCGGATAAGGGACTGATACCCAGAATATGCAGGGAACTCAAGAAGATTGAAAGAAGAAGAAGAAGAAGAAGAAGAAGAAGAAGAAGAAGAAGAAGAAGAAGAAGAAGAAGAAGAAGAAGAAGAAGAAGAAGAAGAAGAAGAAGAAGAAGAAGAAGAAGAAGAAGAAGAAGAAGAAGAAGAAGAAGAAGAAGAAGAAGAAGAAGAAGAAGAAGAAGAAGAAGAAGAAGAAGAAGAAGAAGAAGAAGAAGAAGAAGAAGAAGAAGAAGAAGAAGAAGAAGAAGAAGAAGAAGAAGAGGAAGAAGAAAAAGAGAAGGAGGAGCATGAAAAGAAAAAAATGGAGGATGGAAGCAGTAAGCTACAGCAGGAGGTAGC
>NW_006159480.1:1779121-1780631 GCF_000334495.1 Tupaia belangeri chinensis | reverse complement strand
ATAAAGAATAGTAAGTGAAGGACCAGCAGGTGTGATGGTTACATTGCTGGACTACCTTATGGCGGACTGCAGTTCGAGTGCCAGGCCCAGTGGCTTGAAACTCATGCCAGGCATGTATGTGTGCATGCCCAGAATTCCAAGAGGAAAATGAAGAAGGGATTGCAGCATGGCCATTCTCCCTGGAGGGTAATTTTTCCCTTTCTGTCTCTCTTTCTCTCTTTGTTTCTCCAGTGAACTCAAGCACCTTGTAGCAAATAAAAATCTTTAAAAAAACAAACAAACAAAAACAAAAACCAAGGCTACATTGAAAAGGGAACACTCTCCTATACTGTTGGTGGAAATTTCAATTAGTACAGTCACTGTTGGGAACAATATGAAGGTTCCTCAAACACCTACAAATAGAACTACCATATGATCCAGCAATTATACTGCTGGGAAAGGACAGAAATACATTGAGTTGGAGAATACTTGCACATCTATGTTTATTGCAATCTTATTAATAATTGCTGAGACATGGAATCAATCCAAATGTTTACAAACTGAAGAATTGATTGAAAAAAATGTGGCACATATAAACTATGGAATACAACTGAGCCATAAGAAAAGAGAGAGAGACACTCTGGAATTTGACAGGAAGGCTTGTGCTACAAGCGCGCAATCACGCTTTTGTTGGCGGAGCATTTTGAGTAGGCAGAAGAGGCATAGAGCACACAGGAACACAATCAACAGTGCCAGGGAGCCCATTCCCGCCCACTCCTTCAGGTGAGCGGCGGCCTGGGCGATCCAGGAAGACAGGGTGTGGGCCACATCTGGATCCACTCTTGGGGATCCACGCAGCCATCTGATTATACAGCAAGATGCAAGGGGATTCGTGATGTTTAGCTTGACTCATTGGAATCAGGGACACTGTTGAGCAAAGCCAGCCAGACTGTGAAAGAGAGGCATGGTGTGTTCCCATTGAATATATCCCAATATCTGCACTCAATGGCATAAACTGAAAGTGTAGGAAGCTTAAAAGCATGGACAGTAACCTATGAAACCAGAGCTAGTTTGGGAGTAGGGTCTGAAATAGTGGAAGGTTAGAGGATCAAGAGAAAAATAAATAAGTAAATAAAATATTTTAGAGAGATTTTTGCTATAAGGCATTTGTGCTCACCATACAGACAGAGAAAGAGAGAAAAAAGTGAGAAATCATCCCCCAGATGGAATGGCCACTCCACAATGCCTTCTCCTCCATTCTCCTCTTGTCACTGTGGGCATACACGCGCATGTGCCCAGCTGAGTTTTTATCCCACTGGATCCGGGACTAGAACTGGGATTGATTAGTCGACTACATGGGAGTCCAGTGATATAACTATTATGCTATCTGCTGGTCCCAGTAAATCAATTTTTAAAAAGTGGCAGAAAGAATTCATTCTATTTTACTGCTGAATATGGAGGTTTAAGAAGAATGTATATATTTTCTTTAAACAAGAAGTACCAAGATAGACTCTTGAACAAATTCTAGACA
>NW_006159480.1:1778324-1778732 GCF_000334495.1 Tupaia belangeri chinensis | reverse complement strand
GTGATTTTTGTTACAGGGAATATGTGCTTGCTGGAGATACAGATAGCTAGAAATTACTCCCCAAGGGGAGTAATTGGTAGTAATGGTCATGCTGTAATCCCTTCTTTATTCTCCACTCTGAAATTGGGTACACACAGACACACGCCTGACATGAGTTTCAAGTCATCATATTCAGGACTTGAACTGCAGTTGACCACATAGGAGTTCTTCACTTTAACCATTAGACCATCTACTGGCCCCACATCTGTTGTTACTGCTTTCAACAAGTATCTGCTCTGTTTCTCTTTAACCTCTCTGATAGTTTTTCATGATTGTTTAAAATTTAGAGACCCCATGTTGTAATGGCTGTATTGCCTTTGTAGATTTCCCATGTAGTCGACAGTGGTTCAAGTCTCCGGCCCAGTGGGC
>NW_006159480.1:1775316-1777663 GCF_000334495.1 Tupaia belangeri chinensis | reverse complement strand
ACTATATGGGAGTCCAGCGATATAGCCATTACACTAACTGCTGGTTCCCTGTTCTTAAGATTTTTATTTTGTCCTGGCTATATCATTTTTTCCCTTATGAGTTAAATAAATATTTTAAAATGTGTTCCTGGTTTTTAAATTGCCATGCTATTTGTTTCTTTGAAAATCAGTATTTATTTTTTTAGGTCACAATCACATGCACAACTGAAACTTCTACCAGGATTAGGCAAATATCCTTGACAGAGACGTGAACCACAAGCAAGGCTGAGATCTGAGTGCATGTGTCTATCTTGCATTCCTAGGGCAATCCAAAGCACTGATTCAACTTTTTGTGACTTTTCCCCTCATTTCATTTTTTCTTTCTGTTAAAAACATGTGCATTTACTTTTTTCTTCCAAGAGGGCAGAGAGAGAGAGAAAGAGAGAGAGAGAGAGAGAGAGAGAGAGAGAGAGAGAGAGAGAGAGAGAGAGAGAGAGAGAGAGAGAGAGAGAGAGAGAGAAAGATCCCAAACAGGGTCCTCAGGCCGTGATCACCCTCAGCTTCAGCTAGCCTGGATAACAGGCATGTGTGTACAGCCAGTTGTACAGGAAGACCTTGGGGCTTGCGACAAGACATACTTAAATGAGTTGAACATCATAAAATGTTACATTACTGCTGCACCACCAACTGGCCTCCTTCTGCTAATTTAATGTCTATTATTTCAAACTTTTACATTTCAAACACAAACTAGTAAAATAAAAATATGGGTGATAAGGGTTTAAAGTTTGTTTTCAAAAATCTTTTTTATTGAGATAGATCACACGTCATAAAATTCAACATATTAACCATTTTACACTTTACAATTGAGTGTGTTTTATTTTGTGTTGTGCAACCATTACCAATATCTGATTTCAGGAGAGTTGCATCATCCTCCCATGAAATCCAGAACGATTGAGTACTTGCTTCCTCTTCTTCTTCCCCTCCAAAGTCTCTGGCAACCACTAATCCATCTTTTATTTCTACAGGTTTGCTTATCCTGGATATTTATAATAGGCTTATACATTATGTGTCCTTTGTGTCTGGCTTTATCATTGAGCATAATTATTTTAATATCCATGCATGTTGTTTTGTATTTTAGTACTTCATCCTTTTCACAGTTGAATAATATTTCATTATATGAACATACCAGTTTATTCAAGTTGTTATCCAAGGATAAATATTTGGGTTGTTTCCTTTTTATTTTCTATTTTAAATAATGTTGCCATTATCATGAATGGAATGATTATGCAAATTATTCTGTGAACATGTGTTTTTGTTTTTCCTGGCCATATACTTGAAAGTGAAATTACTGAGCCATACGGTAACCTGTGGAGGAACTGCCAAAATATTTGCCAAAATGGCTGTATCATTCCACAACCCTCCCACTACTGTAAGCATTTTCTAATTTCTCTACATTTTCACCTTCTTTTATCTACATTAGTAGGTATAATGTGATGAACCTAATAGGAATAATGAAATATCTTATTGTAGTTTTTATTTCCTGGTAGTTACAACGTAATATCTCATTGTAGCTCTGATTTGCTTTTCTCCAATGAGTGTGGATGCTGAGCAACCTTTCAGGGGCTCAATGGCCATTTATATGATGTTTTGTTGTTCCAATAGTTGTGATGGTCTCTGACAGAGCATACTTTTCTACATTAACTTATTATGTAAAAAAATCTACAATGGGGGGACCAGAAGTTAGTGTAGAGGCTATGTCACTGGACTCCCACATAGTCGACCGTAGTTCGAGACCCAGACCCAGTGGCTTAAACTCATGCCAGGTACATGTGTGTGCATGCCCAAGATCCTGAGAGGAGAATGGAGGAGAAGGGATTGCGGCATGGCCATCACCCCTGGGGGGTGATTTCTCACTTTCTGTCTCTCTGTCTCTCTCTGTTTTTCTGGTGAGTGCATGTGCCCTATAGCAAAAACCTCTCAAAAAAAATCTACAAGGGAGAAACAGCAGATGGCATAATGATTACGTTTCTGGACTCCCATGTAGTTTATCATGTTTTGACTCCCAGACATGGTGGCTTGAAACTCGTACCAGGCACATGTGCATGCATGCCCAAAATCCCAGGAGGAGAATGGAGAAGGGATTGTGGTGTGGCCATCCCCCCGCAAGGTGATTTCTCACTTTCTGTCTCTGTCTCTCTGGCAAGCACACATGTTCTCTAGTGAAAATCTCTAAAAATAACCTGCAAGTGTATAAAATGATTTACTTAGTAATTGTAAAAATGTCATTTGTTTTTTGTATATTAGAAAACATGACCCCATTGTGTAATTAGCATGCCTTATATTTCTTTCTTTCTTTTTTTTTTTTTTT
>NW_006159480.1:1769665-1775175 GCF_000334495.1 Tupaia belangeri chinensis | reverse complement strand
TCTATAACTTACATAGGCTTAGTTTTAAAGTTTTGAAGTAATGCTAGATAATAGTATCATGAGATCTTTCTATGACTTTCCTTTTTTTCTTCACTTGATAAAATAGATGTAAAATGGAAACTCCTAAAATTTTAAAATATGAAAAAAAGGTAGTTAAAAGTAACCAGAATTTTAATAAGATTCAGAAACAGGGAACCAACAGTTGGCATAATGGCTATGTCACTGGCCTCCCAGGGAGTCGACTGTGGTTCGAGTCCCAGACCTGGTGGCTTAAACTGACACTAGGCACGTGTGCATGCATGCCCAAGATCCCAAGAGGAGAATGGAATAGAAGGGATTGAGGTGTGGCCATCCCCACTGGGGGGTGATTTCTTGCTTTCTGTCTCTCTGTCTCTCCCTGTCTTTCTGGCAAGCGCATGCACCCTATAGCAAAGGCTTTTCCAAAAAAGAAGAATCAAGAACTGAGACTTTATTTATGTCATTTTAGTATTTCATTTTTATTGGATATTTTACAAAAAATATTTGTATAGCATCTTTAATTTGATTAGTACTTTATATTAGTTTTTAATGGTTTAAAAGAACTCTAGCAAGAGCTATAAATATTATTTATTTTTAAAGTTTGATTCTTTGTTTCATGAGTGAGAGATATACAGACAGAAATTGAAATAGAGATAAAACACCCCTGACAGAGTCATAGTATAATGACATACAGGCATACTCAGGAGGACTCCACACACAAACACAATTTTTCCATGTAGGTCTACCTCACAGATTATTGCATTTTACTAAGAGTTTCAAAAATCAATTAGTTTCTTTTAGTCTTGGTATTAATATTTGTAACTCACATTAATAATTTGTCTCATATTAATCAACTGGGACTTGAATTTTAGCTTAAAATGTATTTTTTATTTTTAGTTTGTTTTATGGTGTGTGCAGTAGCCAGAGACAGACAGAGGGAAAGTGAGAAATCACCCTCAAGCTGGATGGTCACATTACAATCCCTTCTTTCCCATTCTTCTCTCAAGATTTTTTTGTGAAATGCATGTTCACACATCCAGTATGTTTTACAAACTTCCAGGTCTGGGACTCAAACTGTGCAGTTGAATATGTGGTATTCAGTCACGTTAACCACCATGCCACCTGTCTGGCCCTAATAAAGATATTTTAATATAATTTTGTGCTCAATTTGCCCCACCAGGAGAATTCTATTACATAAAAACATTTGAAATGTGCAACCATTCTTCTACCAAAAATATTTACATATTTTAATTGGCTAGTTTTCTTAGTAAGATTTAAAACAAAATTTGCAATGTCTTTGTCATCCTGGTCTATAATTTACTCTCTAAGTCCATCCTAGCAAGCCACATGCAACAAGACCACTATTTTTACTTCTTATTTATTGACTAATCATCTGTGGGGCTTTTATGTGTCATTAAACTTATAATTACTATATTTTTACACCAGGTCAATAATAGAATTTTAAATTAATGATTGTAAAGTTAAATAATCATATAGACTATTTGTATTGTGTGCAAATTATTATATGCCCCATTTATTATGAATTCTTAACCTCTAAAGCTCTCCATTTCAACATTTAATAAAATGAAAACTAACATTCCACTAAATTTTGGCTTTAACCATATGATAAATCCTGAGGGAAGACAATCCGAGAATCCATTTGTTGTTCACATTTTGTCTGCTATAGGACTACTTATTGTGGACGTTAAAACCAGGCCAAAAAAAAAGTAATATTGTGCTATTAAAAAAATAGTAAAAGAAAGAAAAGGAAGAAAAACCACACAAAATGCATAGCTACCTGATCAGCTCAGGGAACTGTGCATTCCTCCCATAACTTGGAGAAGTGAGCCTAGATATCCTGAGATCTTGACTCAAAAGAACAAAGGGGCTGATTGTAGGGAAACAAGTGATTAGTGCAGAGGTGTTCACCAGCCACCAACTTGGCTTATGAAAAAGAGAGATATATAATGAAAGGACTGAAGAGAGGGTGAAAAATGATACAAAGGTGCTCACTAGGACAAGGATTCTCTGGGTGATCCTGGACTCAGGGAATGGTCTTGGAGAGGGGTTGGTTCCATGAATGTGTTGGACTCGCTGCTTGTGTCTTAACAGGATGTAAACCGTGGAACTGCTGACCCAAATCATGAGTCCCAGGCACAAAACACCATAGGACAATAACAGTGAGTAATGTATTGGTTGTACAGTACTGCTGCTAACAGTCCCTGAACAGTATCCATAGTCAGTTTTTTTTTAGTGCTATTTTTGCAGTTGCACTTGCCACTCATGTACAGAAGAACATGGATATTGACCAGCACGTTCAGGATCCAGCACAAGATGCTAAAATTGCCAATGTATTTGGGAGCTTGTAGCTTCAGCTCTGCCCACATGGAGTCTCTGTAGCTGATGGTGATGGCCTGGAAGACACTCAAGAGGCAGGTGCTGCCCATAGACACACCCCTGCCCAAAATCTGTATACCTCAATGTGTATCTAGTAAAAGAGAGGAAACTGTAATGGTAAAGAAGAAAGAAATTCCCCAGGAATCCAACTATGGTTTGGGATAATATCACTCCTACTGTCAAGTCACTGGAGGCCATGTGTAATTTTCCAGGGACTGATAACCCAATCTGAAATAAGAGGATCCTGCATGGAAACATGATGGCTGTTTCATTGTGGCTGCTGACATCCACTATTATCCACTCATTGTTTTCAACCATCAAATTTTAAAAGTCATGTTTTTTTTTGGAGAGCTTTTCCTTTAAAAGGTCAAATAATTTCTCCACTGTATAAGATTACTTTATTAGTGTTTTAATCCTTTTACTGAAATCTTATGTGTAAAAGGCTTTATTGGTCCTGTTTTGTAGCTTAAAAGAAATAAACAACATAGGAAATCTGAAAGATGTTTTTAACATCACATCTTTGCAAGAGGTAGAGTCAGCAAATGACTACGATCTTAACCACGATGTGTCTAAATCTCTGATATTGTCATTTCTCCTAATACATTACATATTTTAAGTGTTTTTGTATATATTTTTAAGGAACAATCTTACTTTTTAAGCAAAATTGTGATGGGGCAATATTTAATATATTGATAAATCTAATTTAAAGGGCAACTATCATAGAATAATATAAAGACCAAAATAGAACATACATGTCATTATTTTTTGTAATTGCAAAAGATTAATATTAAGAACAAATGGAATTTATCATGTGTATTAACAATAAATGTTACAATTAGAAAGAAAATTTTTCAGTTTTAACCAGGAAAGATCACACAATGAAAGGACTTTGTGCCAAGCAATGTAACATAAAATATGAGTAACATAAAATATTATAATGAAGAACTTCAATTATCACTAATTACACAGATTATTAGTATTTATTTTTGAATGCATAAGTACCAAGGAAGTTACTTTAATATCAGAATTACTAAGTTTATTAAACATAAACTCATTATGTTAAAAAAATGGAGGTTGGGAAATTACTTTCTAAATAAGTTAATATAGTATTAAGATAAACATTGAACTTAAGAATGACATTAGGATGGTCTTTGAAAGCGAGAAACTACTGAAGACCGGGACTTTTTTCTAATATGTAAACCTCAGTTTATCAAGTTACCTTTGATTTAGACTTCTTTCCTGACTTCAAGAAGGAAGAGTCTCACCACAATGAATAGATAACAAATGTTTTCTATCACCACATAGATTCTGTGTGTTTTATGTATATCATATGCCAAGAGAACATAAAAAAGCTGTATCAATTATTTTGAAATAGCATAAGATAATTTAATCTGCTACAATTTACACACTATTGTGGGAATTAAAGTACTGTTAGAATACTCTCCTAATGCTGGAAATGTCCCTGATTCTTCCAGGAAATTTAAAAAAAACCTCAT
This sequence comes from Tupaia belangeri chinensis, assembly GCF_000334495.1. Classification (NCBI taxonomy): domain Eukaryota; kingdom Metazoa; phylum Chordata; class Mammalia; order Scandentia; family Tupaiidae; genus Tupaia; species Tupaia belangeri. Next base: position 1,771,264 of record NW_006159480.1, on the reverse strand, counting down.
TTTCAAATTATCCTAAAGAATGTAAAGAGATACAGATTCATGGATTCACAAATCAAAAGCTAACAATGTTGAACACTAAGGATCGTGTTAAATTAAATTAGGAGAAGTTAGGAACTGGCCTGTGGCCTCGGCTCATATACCTTCTCTGCTCAGTAATTATTTCCTTCTGTCTTTGACACTAGCTCTGTATATGGCTCCAAGGAGTTCATATTCCAGGCAAGAACACTTTGCCTCCTGACAATTTCTTCCCATTCATACTCTGCCTGGAATTCCAAAATATACAATACTCATCTTCATCCTGATGCCAGAAAGAATGTCCCAGAGTGATGGTCAGGACAGACAGTGAGTGTGAGGAAGCAGCCAGGCTGGGATATGGGGCTCTGATCCTGTGACCTCCCCTCCCCTCAGGACTGTAGTTCCCATTTCACCTGTAGCAACAATGACAGGGCCAACTTGGGAAGGTGAAGACATTTTGGAAAATTTGGCCCCATCTATCAATTCCCAAACCAATGACAAATTGTAGTGCATATCTCCAGAGAGACGAGGAGTTGGAGAGGCTTTCTTATTCCTGATCTCTGAAGGCAGATGAGCTCACATGGAAGGAACAGAAAATGAAGGTTTCTGAAATATGAGGGACTAAAAGGTAATCTGTGCTTCTTTCTGGATTCCCTGCTTCCCAGAAATGTGCCCCTGATAAAATTCTAATTTTGTTAGCTCCCAAATTTCTGATCTAAACTTTAATTTCAAATATAAAAATGGAATCAAGAACCAGCAAATGGCTTAATGGTTGCATCACTGAACTCCCATGTAGTCAACTGTGGTTCAAGTCCCAGACCTGGTGGCTTAAAACTCATGCTAGGCATGTATGTATATGCCCAGGATCCCAAGAGGAGAATGGAGGAGAAGGAATTGGCATAACTATCCCCCCGGGGAGTGATTTCTTGCTTTCTATCTCTCTGTCTCACTCTGTCTCTTCAGTGAGCACACATGTCTTACAGCAGAAATCTCCCTTGTAATAAAAGGAAAGAAAGGAAGGAGGAAGCAAGACTGCTAAGACACTTGAAAAACAATAAGGCCTTTAGAGGTATTCAGACTTGGACTATAAGTTATTTTTTTAAAAAATTGGATCAGACTGAGCTTGAGAAGGACTTGTCAATGAGCACAAATAACAGTCACATATTCATATAAAAATAAGGATATAACTGCATTTCAATGCAAATTACCATACAAACATATGTGATATATTTTCAAAATATAAATTTAATCAATATTTACTGCATAAAAATAGAGCCCGAACTGTAGCATCTTCATAAACGTAACATAAAGATTAACCAGAATCTCCTCTCACACAAAATAGTACCAAACTCACATAGTATAGAGAGAAATTCTACTAATGTACCACTCGATATGTCAATGCTACTTAAACTATTTGAGAATACAAAACAGCTTTTTTTCCCATTAGGTTTCAGTATGTGTATATATGAGTTATATGGAATGCTGCTCAGAGTAAGCCATACAGAACATGATAGAAAACTAGGCTAGATGAATATGAGTAAAACTTTTAATATTAGAAACCATTGTGAGATATTATATACATTT
>NW_006159480.1:1768648-1769378 GCF_000334495.1 Tupaia belangeri chinensis | reverse complement strand
GTTTTTAATAGTAAAAATTTGAAATTCTATGCAGTCATTAGTTGAAACATTTTTAGGCCTCTGCCTGCCCTGTCACTATCTTTGCATGATCTGGCAGGAAATACAGAAATTCTTGCATGTATACCAGTAATGTAGTTTAGCTACAGAAAGGCTCTTCATTAATTTTCTGTGTATGATGTGGTCTTTTTAAAGAATCTAACTTGTTTTAAGATCATTTTTTCATACAATTAAACACTGCTTGCCGTCAAATTATTATGTGTTGAGTTGCCAAATGATTGAGATTATTTTTACATGTTTTGTTCACGTTTTTTAGTTAAAATTTACATTCATTGTGGAAAAAGAAATAATTGTGTCAACACATTAAAATATTTTATCATGATCAATAACCCCTTAAGCCTGGAATGCTAGCGAAATTCAGTAATATGAAATCCATTAGCATAATTAATAACATTACAGAAGTAGCGAGAATGTGGTGTGTTCCTGATCATAATGCAAAAAAGACATTATCAGGACTTCCATGTTTCTTGCTGCTAGCCACCCTGAAAGAGGTGGTTGTGAGGGAAACCAACTCAAGGATGTTGGTTCTGAGCCTCCAGATTTGTCAGAGTAAGCAGGCGCTGAGCTAGAAGGATACGCTCTAGACCATACTTGGCACTCTCCTGCTGACCTCTATGCAATGTACCCACCACCACTGTTGGTTGGAGCATTTGACATTGGACAACAAAGAAAT
>NW_006159480.1:1761296-1764737 GCF_000334495.1 Tupaia belangeri chinensis | reverse complement strand
CTGGGTTTTTAAATTTAATTTATTTTTTACATTCAATCATTGTATATCTACCATTACTATAATTTGCTGGTTTTGTGTTATGTTTTGATGGTAATACTCTATCCTCATGACACAATTGCAACTAAATGGTTTTACTATGTTGGCTGTAGTAGGTATAGAAGACAATGGATTACCATATTTATTGCTGTAATATGTGAAGCATTATATGCTAATAGCATCTAATTTAATTGTTTCAGTTGGAATGTAGTTTTTGAGTTTCTATTTTGAATGTGTTTATACTAAACCAACAATCAACTACTGATATATGGGGGGAAAGACATTACAAGGATTCTATAGGAAGTTACATTTTAATAACTGCAATAAACACCAACTTGCTGAATGCCATGAAAATATACTTATACAGATGAAAAACAATGACAACACTACTTTGAGAGAGAAGATTTCTGTCAGGAGTTCAGCCATTTTTAATGCTTTTGTCATAGGGCACATAAACATTCCAAAGAGAAAGAGAGACAATGAAAGTGAAAGTGAAAAATTACCCCTTAGGAGAGATGGCCACTACACAACCCCTGCTCCTCCATTCTCCTCCTAAGATTTTGGACATACCCATACAAGTGTCTAGCGTAATTTTTAAACCACCATGTCTCAGACTTGAAAAGTAGTCAGCCAGGTGAGAGTTCAGAACCCTAACCACAATGCAACCTGCTGGTCCCCATAGTTTTTTTTTTTTTTGTATAATACAATGAACAAAAAAATCTATAAAAACCTGAAAAGAAAAAGAGTGACTTTTTATATAATGTATTATACATAATAGGAAATTGAAGCTGAGGTTTATTCTCTTTATCAAACATTAAATGTACTCCCTGCATGTGTGAAAATACTAAACATGCAGAAAATATACATGTTTGTAGGAAAAAAGCTCTGTCGGTGGGCTTCAGTCCTCTAGTGAGACACAGAACACATATATATATTTATTTTTTCCTAGCATTTTTTGTTGTGGTGGTTAGGGTACAGAACTCCCACATGGCCAACACTGTGTCTCAGGCCAGGCATCTTAAAAGGTATGCCGGGCACAAAATTACAGGAAGAGAATACAGAAGAAGAGATTGTGATGTAGCCTTTCCTCCTAGGGTGTAATTTCTCACTTTCTGTCCCGCTATTTCTCTCTCTCTCTCTCTTTCTCTCTTTCAGGTGAACACACACACCCTTTGGCTGAAACCTTAAAATAAATGTACAAAGCACAATTATATGATAGCTATAGAGAAGTCAATTTCAACGTATTTGTTATTTGTTACATTCATTAAAAAGTAACATCTTATAGAATCCTGGTATTGTTTTTCTTTTCTTCTTTCTCTTTTCTGTTCTTTCTTTCTTCTTTTTTTCCCTTTTCAGACATAAGTAGCTTTTATGCTTAGTTCAAATACATTCAAAATGAAAACTGAAAGAATACATTCCATCTAAAATAAACTAGATTTTACTAGCATATAATGCTTAACACATTACAGCAGTAATGTTGCTAATCCATTATCTTCTATACTTACTAAAGGCAAGACGGTAATGCCAATTTTGTTGCAACTGTGTTGTAAGGATAGAGTATTAACATCAAAAACTAAAACAAAACCACAAAATAACAGTAATGATAGATGAATACTTTTACTTGGTTTCACTGAAAAGAATAAATAATGTTAAAGTCCACAGTGTTGCACCTGAAGAAATTACCATGTTAACTTATCCATGTGATTTATTATTTTTTGAGAGGTTTTTGCTATAGGGCATGTGCGCTCACGAGAAAGAGAGAGACAGAAAGCGAAAAATCACCCCCAGGGGGATGGCCATGTTGCAATACCTTTTACTCCATTCTCCTTTTGGGATCTTGGGCACACGCACAGACAAGCCTGGTGTGAGTTAAAGCCACTGGGTCCAGGACTCGAACCATGGTCGACTACATGGGAGTTTGGTGACATAGCCATTACGCCAACTGCTAGTCCTGTAGAATTGGTATAGATTTTTGTAAATTAATTTCATATCTTGTGACTTTACTGTGTTTATTTGTTACTTCGAGATTTTTTTTTTTAATGGATACTATTGGGTGTTCTATGTATACGATCATGTCTTCTGCAAACAGAGATTGCTTCAGCTCAACAGAAAATTTTAGCTCCTCCTTCCCTATTGGAATGCCTTTTATTTCCTTCTCTTGTCTGGCCACATGGGCTAGAACTTCCAGTACTATATTGAATAGGAGTGTAGAAAGTGGGCAGCCTTGTTTTGTGCCTGTTTTTAGTGGAAAAGTCTTTAATTTTTCCCCATTCAGCATAATGTCAGCTGTAGGTTTTTCATAAATGGCTTTTATTATGCTAAGAAATGGTCCTTAAATGCCTATTTTACTGAGAGTCTTGATCAGAAATACATCTTGTATTTTGCTGAATGCTTTTTCCACATCAATTGAAATGATCATATGGTTTTTACCTTTCTTTCATATGGTATATTATATTTATCGACTTGAATATTTTGAATCACTCTTGCATCTCTGGAATAAAGCTTTCATGATCATGATGAATAATTTTTATATGCCGTTGAGTATGGTTAGCAAATATATTGTTGAGAATTTTTGCATTTATATTCATCAGGGATATAGATCTGTAGTTTTCCTTTTTAGTCATATCCTTACCCTTTTTTGGGAAGAAGGGTAATGGAGGCTTCATAGAATGAATTTGAAAGGATTCTTTCCTTTTGGATCTCTAGAAGCAGTGTAAGTAGGATGTGGGTTTCCTCTTTTTCAAAAGTTTTGTAAAATCAGCAGTGAAGCCATTAGGGCCTAGACTTTTCTTTTTTGGGAGGTTATTTAATACTAATTCAATCTCATTGCTTGTTATAGGTCTATTCAGGCTTTCTATGTCTTCCTGAGTCAATCTTGGTAGATTATATGTGTCTAGGAATTTGTCCATCTCATTCAGATTTTCTTCTTTGTTGGTATAGAGTCACTCATAATACCCTCTAATGATGTTTTGTATTTCTGTTATCTGTTGTAATGTTGCCTGATTCGTTGCAAATTTGACTTATCTGGTTTCTATCTCTCTTGGTGTGTCAATCTTGTTTATCTTTTTAAAGAACCAGCTTTTGCTTTCATTTATTTTCTGTATAGTTCGCTTATTTTCTATTTAATTTATTTCTGCTTGAGTCTTTATTATTTCTTTTCTCCTGGCATTTTTAAAACTTTTCTGTTGTTGTTCTTTTTCCAATTTCCTGAGGCATGATGTTAGGTTGTACTTTTGCCACCTTTCCATCTTTTTCTTGTGCGAACTAATTGTTATGAACTTCCCTCTTATAACTGCTTTTGCAGTATCCCATAGATGATGAAAACTTGTGAACTCATTGTCATTAGTTTTCATGAATTTATTATTATTTTATTTTTTATTTCAAGTTCTTTTATACATTCAATCA
>NW_006159480.1:1752696-1760825 GCF_000334495.1 Tupaia belangeri chinensis | reverse complement strand
GTCAAAAGCCAGAGTCTTGTTGTTTCTTATGGCTAAGTAGTATTCCATAGAGTATATGCCACAGTTTTTCTATCCATTCATCTGCTCATGGGCATTTGGGTTGGTTCCATGTCTTAGCAATTGTGAATAATGCCACAATAAATATCAATGTGCAAGCACTTTTCCAGTTAATAATTCTTCTGTCTTTTTGATAGAAACCAAGGAGTGGAATTGCTGGATCATATGGTAGTTCTATTTGTAGATTTCTGAGGAATGTCCAAATTGTTCTCCACAGTGGCTGGACCAATTTACATCCCCACCAGCAGAGAGTTCCCCATTCACCACATCCCTGCCAGCACTTTTCATTTTTTTTAAAATCTTCTGACTGGGGTTAGGTGATATCTCATCATTGTTTCATTATTCATTTCCCTTATAATGAGGGATGATGAGCATTTTTCATATGCCTTTAGGCTATTTATATGTCATCCTTACAGAATGTTTTTTTTCTGCTTATTCTTCTATCTTTTAATATCTTTTAATAGGGTTGATCATCTTTTTGAGGAACAGCTGCTTGAGTTCTTGTCCTTGTGTATTCTGGCTATCAGTCCCTTATCTGATGCATAGTTTACAAAAATACTTCCCCACGTTGAGGGTTGTTAATCCACACTAATTACTGTGTCTTTTGCCATGCAAAAACTTCTTAGTCTAATGTAATCCCACTTGTCTATTTTGGGGATTATTGACTGTGCATTGGGGGTCTTATTTAAGAAGTCTTTGCCTACCCCAATGTCTCCTCTAGTTTCCCCAGTGTTTTCCAGGAGCAGTTATATAGTTCCAGGTCATAAGTTTAGATCTTTGCTCCACCGTGAGTTAATTTTTGTCAATGGTGAGAGGTAGGGTTCAGATTCATCTTTCTGCAGGTGGATATCCAAATTTTTGAGCATCGTTTGCTGAAGAAGTTTTCCTTTTCCGAGTGTATTGACTGGTACCCTTTGTCAAAAATCAATTGACTGTATGCCTTAGAGTTTATTTGTAGGGACTCTATTCTGTTCCATTGGTCCAACTGTCTATTTATGTACCAGTACCATGCTGTTTTAATTACCACATCTTTGTAGTATATTTTTGGGTCTGAGAGTGAGCCCACTCCACTCTTCTTATGCAGGATTACTTTGGCAATATGATGTCTTTTAGGTTTCCAGACAAATTTTATGATTGTATTTTCTAGATCTGTGAAGAATGTGTCTGGTACTTTGATTAGGATTGCATTAAATACGTAGATTAATTTGAGTAGAATTGCCATTTTGATCATATTAATTGTTCCAATCCCAGAACATGGGATGTTTTTCCAATTTTTTTGTGTAATTTTCAATTTCTTTCTTTTTTTTTTCTTCTTGTTCATTTCCTTGCAATGGTCTTTAATTTTTTGGTTTAGTTAGATTTATTCCTAGATATTTTATACTTTTTGTGGCTATGGTAAATGGAATTACTTTTTTCAATTCTATCTCCATATGCCTGCTGTTCATATATAGACATGCTAGAGATTTCTGTATGTTGATTTTCTGTTCTGCAACTTTACCGCATTCATGTATTAATTCCAGGAATTTTTTTCATGGAAACCATTGGGTCTTCTATGTATACAATCATGTCATCTGAAAATAGAGTTTCACCTCTTTTTTCCTATTTGAAAGCCTTTTATTTTTTCCTCTTTTCTGATTACATTGGTGAAGACTTCCAGTACTATATTGAAACGGACTAGAGAAATTGGGCATCCTTGTCTTGTACCCATTTTTACTGGAAAAACGTTCAGCTTTTCTCCATTCAGGATGATGTTTGCTATGGCTTTTTCTGATAGCTTTATTGTGTTGAGAAATGACCCTTCTATGCCAATATTGCTGAGAGTCTTGATCATGAAAGGATCTTATATCTTGTCAAGTGCTTTTCCTGCATCAATTGATATGATCATAGGACTTTTCTCTTTCTTCCTGTTAATATGGTGTATTATATTTATGGTTTTGCATATATTGAACCTTGCATTCCTGGAAAAAAGCCTACCTGATTGTGATGTATAATCTTTTTCATAACTTGTTGGATATGATTTGCTAATATCTTGTTGAGAATCTTTGCGTCTATATTCATCAGAGATATTGATCTATAGTTTTCCTTCCTCGTCCTCTCCTTATCTGTTTTAAGGATAAGGGTGATGGAGACTTCATAGAATGAATTAGGGAGAGATTCACCCTTTTGGATCTTTAGAAATAACATGAGCAGAATAGAGGTTGACTCTTTTTTGAAAGTTTTGTAGAACTTAGAGGTGATGCCTTCAGAGCCAGGGCTTTTCTTTGCTCGAAGGTTATTTGGTACTGACAAAATCTCTTGGCTTGTTGTGGGCCTATTCAGATTTTCTATATCCTCCTGGTTCAATCTTGGTTGACTATATGAGTCCAGGAATTTGTCCATCTCATCCAGATTGTCTTGTTTCTTGGCATATAGTAGTTCATAGTATTCTCTAATGATGCTTTGTATTCCTACTATATCTGTTGTTATATTGCCTGCTTCATTGCAGATTTGATTTACCTGGTTTCTCTCTTCTTAATAAATCTCACTAGTGGTGTATCGATTGTGTTTATCCTTTCAAAGAATCAGCTTTTACTTTCATTTACTTTCTGTATAATTAATTTGTTTTCTATTTCATTTATTTCTGCTTGTATCTTTATTACTTCCTTTCTCCTGGAGTTTTTTGGGGACATTTTGCTGTTACTTTTCCAGTTCTCAAAGGCACGATGTTAGGTGATCAATTTTCCTTCTTTCCATCTTCCTCTTATGTGCACTAATTTCTACGAACTTTCTTCTTATGAGTGCTTTAGCAGTGTCCGATAGATTATTGAAATTCATGTCCTCATTGTAATAGACTTCCATGAATCTTGATTTCAGTCTTTATTTTTTCAGTAGTCATGAAGTCATCCAAGAGTAGGTTCTTTCGTTTCCATGTATTTGATTATTTTTGAGGATTTCTCTTGAAATTAAAATCAAGTTTAATTCCATTATGCTTGGAATAGATGCTATATATAGTTTCTATGTCTTTGAATATGTAGAGGCTTTGTGCCCTATCATGTGGTCAATCTTCTAAAATGTTCCATGTGGGGGTGAGAAAAAAGAGTGTATAACATGTTTTTTTGGATGGAAAAATTCTATAGATGTCTGTAAAGTCCATTTGATTTATGGTATCATTTAGATCCTTTATCTCTTTACCTATGTTTTGTCTAGATGATCTGTCCAGAAGGAATAGTGGGGTGTTGAGGTCTCCAACAGTTAGTGTGTTGCAGTCTATCTCTCTTTTTAGATCTAACAGTCTTTTTCCTTCATGTACTTGGGAGCTCCTGTGTTATTGCAGAGATATTTATAAGCATTATATCTTCTTGATTGATTCTTTAGAAATAACTTGAGCAGAATGGGGGTACCTAGGTTGTCTTTTATTCCCATATTTCTGGCTGTTCATTCTTAGTTTTCCTGGAACAGTACTCTATTCAGGGTTTCTTAAAGAGCTGGTCTGGTGTGGGACCAGCAGTTAGTATAATGGCTATATCGCTGGACTCCCACATAGTCGACCGCGATTCGAGTCCTGGACCTGGTGGCTTAAACTCACGCCAGGTGCGTGTGCATGCGTGCCCAAGATTCCGAGAGGAGAATGGAGGAGAAGGGATTGCAGCGTGACCATCCCCCCTGGGGGTTGATTTCTCGCTATCTATCTCTCTGTCTCTCTCTGTCTGTCTGGCGAGCACACGCGCCCTATAGCAAAAACCTCTCCAAAAAAAATAAAGAGCTGGTCTGGTGTTAACTAATTCTTTCAGATTTTGTTTGAGATTTTAATCTTTTTTTTTTCCCATATAAAGGATAATTTTTCTGGATATAATAATCTTAGTTGAAATTGTTTTTCTCTCAACACTTTCAATACATCTTCCCATTCTTTCCTTGCTTACATTGTTTCTATTGGAAGGTCCAGAGTTAGCCTGATGGGATGACCTTTGTAAGTCACTTCTTGTTTCTCTCTTGCCAATTTTAATATCTTCTTTTTATCTGTGGGCTTTGCCAGTCTGGCTAAGATGTGCCTTTGGGAAGATCTTTTTGGGTTGATTCTATTCGGAGTTTTTTGTATTTCTTGGGTATGGATGTGAGTGTGCTTCTCCAGACTTTGAAAGTCTTCCAGGATTTCATGGAATAGGTTTTTCATTCCCTTATTAGTTCCTTCACCTTCTGGAATACCAATTATTCAGATGTTTGGACGTTTAATGGAGTCTAATATTTCTTGTATATTATCCTCATGGCTTTTTGTTATTTTCTCTATCTTTTTGGTGATTTTTTTTCTAGGTCTGAAGTTTTATATTCTACATCAGAGATTAGATCTTCAGCATGGTCTAATCAACTTTTAATACTCTTGGGAGAATTTTTAATTTCTTGTATTACAGACTTCATCTCTAATAGTTCCATCTATTTCTTTCTTAGAGTATCCATTTCTCCTTTCATATCGTAGAAGGATTTCTTAATGTCATGTATCTCATTGTCTCTTTTCTGCTCCAATGCACAGTATTTTGTCACCATGAATGTTCTAAATTCTTTCTTTGACATTTTGGTAACATCTTCTGTTTATTCAAGATTTGGAGGGGAGTTATTGCGTTCTTTTGATGGAGACATATTTCCTGGTTTATTCAGACTTCAGGCTCTTCTACCTATAGCCATGGGGAGATGTATTCACTTTTGGATACCTTTTTGGAGAATGTTTCTCTGACTGGGAACACGTGTTCTTCCCCTTTACTACAGACTTATGTGTGCCAAAGTCTCTCTTCTGATGTTTTGAAATGTGGTCTGCACAGCAGGAGTCTTCTATTCAGGAGACTGAAGACAAGTCTTTCCTTTTAAATAAAAGGGAGGATCCCAGCGAACCTCACAATACCAGGATTTGAAACTGTGATTCTAGACCTATTTAACCTTTTGTAGTGCATGGAGGATAAGCAGGAGATGACAATATAAGACAAAAGAGATAAGAGTATGAAAGATAATAAAGAAAAATTTACACACCATGGTAGTGCAGGGTCTGGAGATGGAGGAGGGGTCTGATGAAAAGCTGGGGGCACTCCTGTGTGGTAAGGAAAGGTGGGAAACTAACCAAAGAAAGAAGGAGGAAAAAATAAAAAAAAAACCTACCTTGCTGACAGAGAAACAGAGTCGCTGGGGTTAGGGGAGGCAGAACAGGAGCTGAAACAGGGAGCCCTGCCTCAATGTCCCTTAGGCCAGGGGTCTGAAGATGGAGGTGCAGTTTACTGTAGACCTGGGGGCAGTCCTTTCTGACAGAGTAAGAGAGTTGCTGGGGTTGGGGGAGCCAGAGCTGGAGCTAAGTTAGGGGGCCCTGCCTCATTGTCCCTTAGGGCATGGATCTCTTCATGAATATTTTGATTTTTGTCTTAATCCTTCAGTAGTCATGAATTCATTCAGAAGTAGGTTATTTAGTTTTCATATATTTGTATATTTTTGAGAGCTTTTCATGAGATTAATATCAAGTTTAATTCCATTGTGATCAGAGAAGATGCTGGATACAGTTTCTATGCCTTTAAATCTGTAAAGGCTGGTTTTATGCCCTATCATGTGATCAGTCTTTGAGAAAGTACCATATGGGGCTGAGAAAAATGTATATTTTGTGGTTTTGGGGTGAAAAGTTTGATAGATGTCTATCAAGTCCATCTGATCTATCGTATCATTTAGGTCTTGCTTATTTTTTGCCTTGTTGACCTGTCTAAAGGAGATAATGGGGTGTTGAGATCTCCGACAATTATAGTGTTATAGTCTATCTTTCATTTCAGATCTAGCAGTCTTTCCTTTAAATATTTGGGTGCTCCTGAGTTCAGTGCATAGATATTTATAAGCATTATATCTTCTTGGTGAATTAGCACTTTTATTACTATATGATTCCCTTCTTTGTCTTTTCTTATGGTTTTTGTCTTAAAGCTTATTTTGCCTAAAATTAGTATAGTAACTCCAGCTCTTTTTTGTTTTCTATTTGCGTGGAATGCCCTTTTGCAGTCCATTTTTAGTCTATGTATGTCTTTGTCCATGAGATTGGTTTCTTTTAGGCAGCAAATGGAGGCTTTCTGATTTTTAATCCATTCAGCCAGTCCGTGTCTCTTGATTGGAGAATTTAATTAATTAATATTCAATGTTATTATTGATATTTCCAGACTTATTCCTACCATTAAGTTGGCCATATTCCTGGTTGTTTTTTGTTTTCTTATTGCTGTCTGTCTCTCTTTAGTTTTCTTGGTATAGTACCTCTTTCAGAATTTCTTGAAGAGCTGGTCTGGAGTTGGTAAATTTTGCCAGGTTTTGTTTATCCTAGAATGTTTTTATTTTCTTTTCCCATATGAAGGATAATCTTTTTGTTTGTTTGTTTGTTTTTTGTTTCCATACATTTTTTATATCTTTTAAAAATTCTTTACTATCATCATAATCTTCTTTATATTACATTGGATTACATATAACTTTAGTGTATTACACTGCTTTTTCAAAAGGGAATGCCATGCATGTCAGTCAAAACAGAGACATTAATCTCCCCGCTTCAACATTCAATATCTTTTCTAAGCATAAAGAGGATCTTCTTGGATTGATTCTATTTGGGGCTCTTTGTATTTCTTCAGTCTGGATGTTTGAGTTCCTCTCTAGATTCGGAAAGTTTTTTCTAGGATTTTGTGGAATAAATTATCAATTAGTTTCTTCACCTTCTGGGATACCAATTATTCATATATTTGGGCATTTTATAATACCTAGTATTTCTCATATATTATCCTCAGTTTTCTTGGCTGTTTTCTCAGTATTTTTGATATTTTTTTCTAGGTGATTGGTTTTGTATTCTAGTTCCAAAATTTGATCTTCTGTATGGTCTAACTGGTTTTTGATACTTTCATGGGAGGTTTTGATTTTTGTACTATAGCCTTCACATCTAACAGTTCCTTTTGATTCTTTTTAAAAAATTATTTATTTATTTTTTATTATCATAATCTTGTTTAATTACATTGGATTGCATATATATAATAACTTTACAGTGTATTACACTGCTTTTTCAAAAAGGAATGCCATGTGTGTCAGTCAATACAGAGACATTAATCTCCCACTTCGTCATTCAATATCTTTTCATTGTTTTTCCAAATCATTATTATTATTATTCCAATTATTTTTTTAAACAGTCAATCACTATTTCTCATTTTGCTTCTAAAAAGACTTTACCCGTCATGAAATACTTCTCAGACCAATCCAGTTGAGAATACTCTACATGTCATCATCAACAGGTAATTAAGCCATATTTGTTTCCCACTAACGTCCTGCCTCTTTATTTGTTCTCTTGCTAAATTTTTTTCACATTATTTATTATTTGTTTTTTTTTTTGTATATACTTTCAATCATATTGTTTGGCTTAACATGAGACCATTTCTATATGTGCACATTTCTCCCCAGACCCATTGATCAAAATATTTTTAACAGATAACGCCACACCTTCCCATTCAGTCAATGCTCTACCCATGTATCCCTTCTCCAAATGTCCTTCATTAGGTCCCACTTCTCCACATACACCTTGACTGACATTTACACCAATCTCTTGTGTTTGTTCAACCGTTAGTCAATCAGTTTCATCCATAGAATGCAGACATACAGTATATGTTAAGTGGGGACCTACAATGTCTCTCCTTCATAGCCTGGCTTGCCTCACTCAGCAGTACATCTTCCATATTCTTCCACTTTCTGTCAAAAGCCAGGGTTCTGTTGGTTTTTATGGCTGAGTAGTATTCCATAGAGTATATGTGCCATAGTTTTTCAATCCATTCCTACGTATGGGGGCATTTGGGTTGGTTCCATGACTTAGCAATTGTGAATAGTGCTACAATAAACATCGATGTGCAAGCACTTTTCCAATGAAGAATTCTGTCCTTTGGGTAGATACCAAGGAGTGGGATCCCTGGATCATATGGTAGATCTATCTGTAGATTTTTGAGGAATTTCCAAATTATTCTCCACAGTGGTTGGACCAATCTACATTTGCACCAGCAGTGTAGAAGAGTTCCCCTTTCACCACACCCTCACCCACATTTATCTTTTTTTTTTTTTTAATA
>NW_006159480.1:1725851-1750890 GCF_000334495.1 Tupaia belangeri chinensis | reverse complement strand
GGCTTTTCTTTGTTGGGAGGTTATTTATTACTGATTCAATCTCCTGGCTTGTTATGGGCCTATTCAGACTTTCTATATCCTCCTGGCTCATTCTTGGTAGATATATTTGTCCAGGAATTTGTCCATCTCATCCAGATTGTCTTGTTTCTTAGCATATCGATGTTCGAAGTATCCTCTAATGATGTTTTGAATTTCTACCATGTCTGTTGTTATGTTACCAGCCTCATTGCAGATTTGGTTCACCTGGTTCCTTTCGCTCTTCTTCTTAATAAGTCTCACTAGTGGTGTATCAATTTTGTTTATCCTTTCAAAGAACCAGCTTTTACTTTCATTTATTTTCTGTATAGTACGTTTGTTTTCTATTTCATTTATTTCTGCTCAGATCTTTATTATTTCCTTTCTCCTGGATTTTTTTGGATTTTTTTGCTGTTGCTTTTCCAATTCTCTGAGGCTTAATGTTAGGTGGTTCATTAGCGTTCTTTCCATCTTCCTCTTATGTGCACTAATTGCTATGAACTTCCCTCTTATGACTGCTTTAGCAGTGTCACGAAGATTATGAAAACTTTTGTCCTTATTGTCATTGGCTTCCATGAATCTTTTTATTTCAGTCTTTATATCTTCAGTAATAGTGGAGTCATTCAAGATTAGGTTATTTAGTTTCCATGTTTTTAGGTATTTTTGAGGACTTCTCTTGAAATTAAATTCAAGTTTAATTCCGTCATGGTCAGAGAAGATACCAGATATAGTTTCCATGCCTCTGAATCTGTAGAGGCTTGCTTTGTGTCCTATAATGTGGTTAATCTTCAAGAAGGTTCCATGTCGGGGTGAGAAAAAAACTATATCTTGTGGCTTTTGGGTAGAAAGTTCTATAGATGTTTGTTAAGTCCAATTGATTTATGGTATCATTTAGATCCTTTATCTCTTTACCTATATTTTTCCTAGATGATCTGTCCAGAGGGGATAAAGCGGTGTTGAGATCTCCAACAATTAGTGTGTTGCAGTCTATCTCCCCTTTTAGATCTAACAGTCTTTCCTTCACATATTTAGGTGCTCCTGTGTTAGGTGCATAGATATTAATAAGCGTTATATCTTCTTGATCTATAGAGCCTTTTACTATGATATAGTGCCCTTCTTTGTCTCTTTGAACGATTTCTGTTTTAAAGGCTATTTTGTCAGATATTAGTAGCGCAACTCCAGCTTTTCTTTGGTTCCCAATTGCATGGAAAACCTTTTTCCAACCCTTCAATTTTAGTCTATGTATGTCTTTCTCCATGAGGTGGGTTTCTTGTAGGCAACAGATAGAGGGTTTCTGTTGTTTTATCCATTCAACCAGTCTGCGTCTCTTGATTGGAGAATTTAAACCATTAACATTTAATGTTATTATCAATGTTACAGGATCTGTACCAATATTTACGTTCGCCATTGTCTTAGTTGCCTGTTACTTCTTTGTTCCTGTCTGTTGATTCTTTAGTTTTCCTGGAACTGTAATTTCTTCAGGGTTTCTTGAAGAGCTGGTCTGGTGTTGGAGAATTCTTTCAGGTTTTCTTTGTCTGAGAAGATTTTAATCTTTTTTTCCCATATGAAGGAAAATCTTGCAGGATATAATAGTCTCGGCTGAAATTGTTTCTCTCTTAACACTTTCAATACGTCTTCCCATTATTTCCTTGCTTGCATTGTTTCCAATGAGAGGTCTGGTGTTAGTCTGATGGGATGATCTTTGTAAGTTACTTCTCATTTCTCTCTTGCCAGTTTTAGTATCATGTCTTTATCTGTGGTCTTAGACAGCCTGGCTAAGATGTGCCTTGGGGAAGATCTTCTGGGGTTGATTCTATTTGGGGTCCTTTGTATTTCTTGGGTGTGGATGGTTGAGTGCCTCTCTAGACTTGGGAAATTTTCTTCCAGGATTTCCAGTTGGATCTGGTGCCTGGAGCCTGGAAGGACAGTCAAGGTGGTGGAGTCTGGTGCTGGGAAGACTGGAAGTGGGGTGGGGATCAGAGATGACCCTCCCTCAGAGTTCCTTGCTGACCAGAGACTTCTAGTTGGACCTGGGAGGTCCAGGGCCTGGGAGGACAGTCAAGGAGGTGGAGTCTGGGGCTGGGAAGACTGGAAATAGTGTGGGGGTCAGAGATGACCCTCTCTCAGACTCCCTTGCTGACCAGAGGCTTCTAGTTGGAGCTGGTGCCTGTGGCCTAGAAGGATAGTCAAGGAGGTGGAGACTGGGACTGGGGAGACTGGAAGTGGGGTGGGGGTCAGAGATGACCCTCCCTCAGAGTCCCTTGCTGACCAGAGGCTTCTAGTTGGAGCTGATGCCTGTGACCTCGAAGGACAGTCTGTGAAGAGAGGCGGAGCTAGGAATTAACAATAGAATAGATGGGCTCCAAGGGAAAAAAAAAAGAAAAAAAGGCCACAGAAAATTTCTATCTACCTACCAAGGAGGTGGAGACTGGGACTGGGGAGACTGGAAGTGGGGTGGGGGTCAGAGATGACCCTCCCTCTGAGTCCCTTGCTGAGCAGAGGCTTCTAGTTGGAGCTGGTGCTTGCGGCCTGGAAAGACAGTCTGTCTGGAGTGTCACAATTTTGTGCTGTGGGTTACAGTGTTTTGGGCTGTGGTCACAGGTAGGTGTGCTGTGGATCAAACAGACTGTTTTCTGGCTTAAAATGGTGTGTGCACTAGATACCATTACTTTCAATGGTGTGTCTCAATGAGTACTTCTGATGGTCTCTTTTAGTTCTGAGTGTAAGTGGGGTGTGCAGAGTGTCACAGTTTTCTGCTTAGGGTTACAGTGTTGTATGCCATGGTCACAGGTTGGTGTGCTCTGGATCATAGATGCACTTTTCTGGCTTAAAGTGGGTTGTGCTCTGTGTATCAATACATCCCATTGTGGGTCTCAATGAATTTTTCTCTCGGTGTCAGTTAGATTTCCTTCTCTTTGGGGTACACTTAGGGTCACAGTTTGGTGCTCTGGGTTACAGAGTTTTGTGCTCTGGTCACAATGAGGTGTAATGTGGGCCCTTAAGACTTTTTTATGGCTTAAAGTAGGCTGTGCAATAGATACCATTACATCCCATCTGTCCTATGGATCATCAAGGCAGTTTTTTGGCTTAAGGTGGGGTGTTCACTAGATACCCTTACTGCCAATGGTGGGTCTCAATGAATATTTCTGAAGGTCTCTTTCAGGTATGAGTGTAAATAGGGTGTGCAGATTGTCATTTTTTGCCAAGGGTTACACTATTGTGTGCTGTGGTCACAGGTTGCTGTGCTGCAGAACATAGAGGCACTTTTCTGGCTTAAAGGGGCTGTGCTCTTTGTATCAGTACTTCAAATTGTGGGACACAGTGAATATTTCTCTCAGTGTCAGTTGGATTTGCTTCTCAGTGTGGTATGCTGAGGGTCTCAATGTGGTGCTCTGGGATAAAGAGTTCTGTGCTCTGGTCACAATGAGGTGTGATGTGGGTCCTTGAGGATTGTTTCTGTAATAAAGTAGGATGCACACTACACAGCATTACTTCCAATGGTGGGTCTCTAAGAATTTATCTCAAAGGCACTTTAAGTTGTGAGTGTAAGTGATGTGTGCGAAATGTCACTGTTTTGTGCTGAGTGTTTCAGTGTTGTGTGCTGTGGTCACAGGTAGGTGTGATGTGCATCATAGAGGCTCTTTTCTGTCTTAAAGTTGGGTGTGCACTAGATGCAATTGCTTTCAAAGGTGAGTCTCAATGAATTATTCTCAAGGTTCCTTTCAGTTGAGCATGTAAGTGGTGTGTGAAGAGTGTCACTGTTTTGTGCTGAGGTTTACAGTGCTGTGTGCTGTGGTCACAGGTTAGTGTGTGGTGGATGATAGAGGTTCTTTTCTGGCTTAAAGCGGGGTGTGCTCTCTGTATCAATACATCCAATTATGGGTCTCAATGAATTTTTCTCTTGGTGTCAAGTTAGATTTGCTTCTCAGTGGGGTATGCTGAGGGTCACAGTTTGTTGCTCTGGGTTACAGTTTTATGCTCTGCTCACAATGAGGTGTGATTTCAGTGTTTGAGGCTTGTTTCTGGCTTAAAGTGGGGTGTTCACTAGACAACACTACTTCCAATGTTGAGTCTCTAAGAATTTTTCTCCAGGTCCCTTTAAGTTGTGAGCTTCAGTTGGGTTTGCAGAGTGTCACAGTTTTGTGCTTAGAATTGCAGTGTTGTGTGTTGTGGTCAGTGGTAGGTGTGCTGTGGAACATAGAGGCTGTTTTCTTGCTTAAACTGGATTGTGCACTGCATACCATTACTTCCTAAGGTGGGTCTCAACGAATATTGCTGAAAGTCTCTTTCAGTTGTGAGTGTAAGTGGGGTGTGTGGAGTGTGGCAGTTTTGTGCTGAGGGTTACAGTGTTGTGTGCTGTAGTCAAAGGTTGGTGTGCTGCAGATCATAGAGGCTGTTTTCTGGCTTTAAGTGGGGTGTGCTTTGTGTATCAGTACATCCAATTGTGGGTCTCAATGAATTTTTCTCTCAGTGTCAGTTAGATTTGCTTCTCCGTGGGGTATGCTTAGCATAGCAGTTTGGTACTCTGCATTACCAAGTTTTGTGCTCTGGTCAAAATGAGGTGTGATGTGGGTCATTAAGGCTTTTTTCCTGACTTATATTTTGGTTTTCACTAGAGAGCATTACTTCCAATGGTGGGTCTCAACAAATTTTTCTCAAGATCTCTCTCAGTTGTGAGTGAAAGTGGGGTGGGCCGCGTGTCACAGTTTTGTGCTGAGCATTACAGTGTAGTGTGCTGTGGTCACAGATTAATTTGCTGTGGCTCATAGAAGCACTTATCTGGCTTTAAGTGGGATGTTCTCTGTGTATCAGTACATACAATTTTTGGTCTCAATTTATTTTTCTCTCAGTGTCAGTTAGATTTTTCTTCTCAGTGGGGTATGCTGAGGGTCCCAGATTGGTGCTCTTGGTTACAGAGTTTTGTACTTGGGTCACAACAAGGAGCTATGTGGGTCCTTGAGGCTTTTTTCTGGATTAAAGTGGGGTTTGTACTAGACAGCATTACTTCTGATGGAGGGTCTTTAAGAAATTTTCTCAAGGGTCCTTTAAGTTGTGAGTATAAGTGGGGTATTCAGAGTGTTACTATTTTGTGCTGAGTTTTGCAGTGTTGTGTGCTTTGGTCAGAGGTAGGTGTGCTGTCTATCATAGACAAAGCTTTGTGGCTTTAAGTGGAGTGTGCTCTGTGTATCAGTACCTATAATTGTGGGTCTCAATAAATTTTTCTCTCACTGTCATTTAGATTTTCTTCTCAGTGGGGTATGATGAATGTCGCACTTCAGTGCTCTGGGATACAGAGTTTTGTGCTCTGGTGACAATGATGTGTGATGTGAGTCCTTGAGGCTTTTTTGCTTAAAGTGGGGTGTGCTCTAGAAAACATTACTTCCAATGGCAGGTCTCTAATAATTTTCTCAAGGACCCTTTAAGTTGTGAGTGTAACTAGGGTGTGCAGAGTGTCACAATTTTCTGCTGAGGGTTACAGTGTTGTGTGCTGTGGTCACAAGTCGGTGTGCTGTGGATCATACAGGCTCTTTCTGGCTTAAATTGGGGTGTGTTCTGTGTATCAACACATCCAAATATGGGTATCAGTGAAATTTTCTATTGGTGTCAGATCGTTTATCAGTGGGGTATGCAGTGGGTCCCAGTTTGTTGCTCTGGGTTACAGAGTTGTGTGCTCTGGTCTCAATGAGGTGTGATGTCGGAGCTTGAGGCTTTTTTCTGGCTTAAAGTGGGGTGGGCACTACACAGCATTACTTCCAATGGTGGGTATCTATGAATTCCTTTCAAGGGCCCTTTACGATGTGAGTGTAAGTGGGGTGTGCACAGTGTTACAGTTTTCTGCTGAGGGATGCAGTGTTGTATGTTGTGGTCACAGGTAGGTGTGTTGTGGATCATAGAGGCTCTTTTCTGGCTTAAATTGGGGTGTGCTCTGTGTATCAGTTCATCCAATTGTGGGACTCAATGAATTTTTCTCTCAGTGTCAGTTAGATTTTCTTCTCAGTGGGGTATGCTGATGGCCCCAGTTTGGTGCTCTGGGATACAGAGCTTTGTGCTCTGGTCACAATGTGGTGTGATGTGGGTCCTCGAGGCTTGTTTCTGGCTTAAAGTGCAGTATGCACTAGATAGCAATACTTCCAATGGTGGGTCTCTTTGAATTTTTCTCAAGGGCCCTTTAAGTTGTGAGGTTAAGTGGGGTGTGCAGAGTGTCAAAGTTTTGTTTCGAGGGTTACATTGTTATGGGCTGTGGTGAAATGTAGGTGTGCTGTGGATCATAGAGGCTGTTTTCTGACTTTAAGTGGGGTGTGCACTAGATACCATTACTTTCTCTGGTGGGTCTCAATGCATTTTTCAGAAGGTTTCATTTAGTTGTGAGTGTAAACGAGGTGTGAGGAGTGTTACACATATGTACTGAGTGTTACAGTGTTGTGTACTGTGGTCACAGGTTGGGGTGCTGTGAATCATAGAGGCACTTTTCTGGTTTAAACTGGGGAGTGCTCTGTGTATCATTACTCCCAATTGTGGGTCTCAATGAATTTTTCTCTCGGTGTCAGATTTGATTCTCAGTGGGGTATGCTGAGGGTTGCAGTTTGGTGCTCTGGATTACAGAGTTTTGTGCTCTGGTCACAACATGGTGTGATGTGGGTCTTTGAGGCTTGTTTCTGTCTTAAAGTGGGGTATGCACTGTACAGAATTATTTCCAATGGTGGGTCCCTATGAATTATTCTCAAGGGCACTTTAAGTTGTGAGCGTAAGTGGGGTGTGCGGTGTGTCACAGTATTGTGCTGAGGTTTACATTGTTCTGTGTTGTGGTGAAAGGTAGGTGTGCTGTGGGTCATAGAGGCTGTTTTCTTGCTTTTAATCGAGGTGTGCTCTGTTTATCACTACATCCAATTTTGGGTCTCAATGCATTTTTCTCTCAGTGTCAGTTAGATTTTCTTCTCAGTGGGGTATGTTGATGGCCCTATTTTGGTGCTCTGGGATACAGAGTTTTGTGCTCTCATCACAATGAGGCGTGATGTGGGTCCTTGAGGCTTGTTTCTGGCTTAAAGTGGGGTGTGCACTAGGCAGCATTACTTCCAATGGTGGGTCTTTATGAATTTTTTTCAAGGTCTCTTTACGTTTTAAGTGTAAGTGGGGTGTGTGGTGTGCCACTGTTTTTTGCTGAGGGTAACAGTGTTGTTTGCTGTGGTTACAGGTAGGTGTGCTGTGGAGCATAGTTGCTGTTTTCTGCCTTAAAGTGTGGTGTGCACTAGAAACCATTACTTGCGGTGGTGGGTCTTAATGAATTTTTCTGAAGGTCTCTTTCAATTGTGGGTGTAAAAGGGGTGTGTGAAGTGTCACAGTTTTGTGCTGAGGGTTACAGTATTCTGTTCTGTGGTCACAGGTAGGTGTGCTGTGGTTCATAGAGGCACTTTTCTGGCTTAAAGTGGGGTGTGCTCAGTGTATCAGTACTTCCAATTGTGGGTCTCAATGAATCTTTCTCTTGGTATCAGTTAGATTTGCTTCTTAGTGTGGTATGATGAGGATCGCTCTTTGGTGCTCTGGGATACAGAATTATGTGTTCTGGTCACAATGAGGTGTGATGTGTGTCTTTGAGGCTTGTTTCTTGATTAAAGTGCAGTGTGCACTATACAACATTACTTCCATTGCTGGATCACTATGAATTTTTCTCAAGGGCCCTTTAAGTTGTGAGTGTAAGTGTGGTGTGTGTAGTGTCACAATTTTTTTGCTGAAGGTTAAAGTGCTGTGTGCTGTGGTCACAGGTAGGAGTGCTGTGGATCATAGAGGCACTTTTCTGGCTTAAAGTGGTGTGTGCTCTGTGTATCAGTGCATACAATTATGGGTCTCAATGAATTTTTCTTGGTGTTAGAGTTGCTTTTCATTGGAGTATATTTTGGGTCGTAGTTTGGTGCTTTGGAGCATATTTTGGGTCGTAGTTTGGTGCTCTGGGTTACAGAGTTTTGTGCTCTCATCAGAATGAGGTGTGATGTGGGTCCTTGAATCTTGTTTCTGGCTTAAAATGGGATGTGAACTACACAGCATTACTTCCAATAGTGGGTCTCTAAGAATTTTTCTCCAGGACCCTTTAAGTTGTGAGTGTATGTGGGGTGTGTGGACTGTCACAATTTTGTGCTGAAGGTTGCAGTGTTGTGTTCTGTGGTCACAGGTAGGTGTGCTGTGGTTCATAGAGGCACTTTTCTGGCTTAAAGTGGCATGTGTACTTACTACCAATACATCCAATGGGAGGCCCCAATGAATTTTTCACAAGGTCCCTTTCAGTTTTGAGTATATGTCGGGTATGTTGAATGTCACAGTTTTGTGCTGAAAGTTACAGTGTTGTGTACTGTGGTCACAGGTTGGTATGCTGTGGATCACAGAGGCACTTTTCTGGCTTAAAGTGGGGTGTGCTCAGTGTATCAGTTTATCCAACTGTTGGACTCTGAATATTTCTCTTGGTGTCAGTTAGATTTTCTTCTCAGTGGGGTATGCTGAGGGTCCTAGTTTGGTGCTCTGGGGTACAGAGTTTTGTGCTCTTGTCACAATAAGGTGTTATGTGGGTCCTTGAGGCTTGTTTCTGGCTTAAAGTGGGGTGTGCACTAGACAGAATTACTTCCAATGATGGGTTTCTATGAATTTTTCTTAGGGGCCCTTTAAGTTGTGAGTGTAATTGGGGTGTGTGGTGTGGAGTGTAAGAATTTTGTGCTGAGGTTTACATTTTTGTGTGCTGTGGTCACATGTAGGTGTGCTGTGGATCATAGAGGCTGTTTTCTGTCTTAAAGTGGGGTGTGCAGTCGATACCATTACTTCAAATGGTGGGTCTCAATGAATTTTTCTGAAGGTCTCTTTCAGTTGTGAGTTTAATTGGGGTGTGCGGAATGTCACAGTTTTTTCTGAGGATGACATTTTTGTGTACTGTGGTCACAGGTTGGTGTGCTGTGGATCATAGAGGCACCTTTCTTGCTTAAAGTGATGTGTGCTCTGTGTATCAGTGTATCCATTTGTGGGTCTCAGTGAATTTTTCTCTCGGTGTCAGTTAGAGTTGCTTCTCATTGGGGTATATTTTGGGTCGCAGTTTGGTGCTCTGGGTTACAGAGTTTTGTGCTCTGGTCACAGTGAGTTTTGATGTGGGTCCTTTAGGCTCTTATATGGCTTAAAGTGGGGTGTGCACTAGACATCATTACTTCCAATTGTGGGTCTCTAATAATTTTTCTCAAGAGCCCTTTATGTGAGTGTAAGTGGAGTGTGTGGACTGTCACAATTTTGTGCTCTGGGTTACAGTGTTGTGTGCTGTGGTCACAGTTTCTTGTGCTCTGGATCATAGAGGCTCTGTTCTGGCTTTAATGGGGTGTTCTCTGTGTATCTGTACACCCAATGGTGGGTCTTAATGAATTTTTCTCTCAGTTTCAGTTAGATTTGCTTCTCAGTGTGGTATGATGAGGGTCGCTGTTTGGTGCTCTGGGATACAGAATTATGTGTTCTGGTCACTATGAGGTGTGATGTGGGTCCTTGAGGATTGTTTCTGTAATATAGTGGGATGCACATTACATAGCATTACTTCCAAAGGTGGGTCTCTAAGAATTTATCTCAAGGGCCTTTTAAGTTGTGAGTGTAAGTGGGGTGTGCAGAGTGTTACAGTTTTTTGCTGAGGGTTACAGTGTTGTGTGCTGTGGTCACAGGTTGCTGTTCTGTGGATCATAGAGGCACTTTTCTGGCTTTAATTGCGGTGTGATCTTTGTATCAGTACATCCAATTGTGGGTCTCAATAAATTTTTCTCTCGGTGTCACTTAGATATGCTTCTCATTGGGATATTCTTAGGGTCACAGTTTGGTGCTCTGCATTACAGAGTTTTGTGCTCTGGTCACAATGAGGTCTGATGTGGGTCCTTGAGGCTTTTTCTGTCTTAAAGTGGGGTGTGCACTAGACAGCATTACTTCCAATGGTGGATCTCTAAGAATTTTTCTCAAAGGTCCTTTAAGTTTTGAGTGTAAATGGGGTGTGAAGTATGTCGCAGTTTTGTGCTGAGGGATACAGTGTTCTGCACTGTGGTCACATGTGGATGTCTTGTGGATCATAGAGACTGTTTTCTGTCTTAATGTGGGGTGTGCACTAGATACCAATACATCCCATGGGGGGCCCCAATGAATTTTTCTCAAGGTCCCTTTGAGTTTTGAGTGTAAGTGGGGTGTGTTGAGTGTCACAATTTTCTGCTGAGGGTTACAGTGTTGTCTGCTGTGGTCACAGGTTGGTGTGCTGTGGATCATAGAGGTTCTTTTCTGGCTTAAAATGAGGTGTGCCCTGAGTATCAGTACATCTAATTGTGGGTCTCAATGAATTTTTCTCTCGGTGTCAGATTTGTTTCTCAGTGTGGTATACTGAGGTTCGCATTTTGGTGCTCTGGGTTACGGATTTTTGTACTCTGATCACAATAAGGTGTGAAGTGGGTCCTTGAGACTTATTTCTGGCTTAATGTGGGGTGTGCACTAGAGAGCATTACTTTGTATGGTGGGTTTTTAAGTATTTTTCTCAAGGGCCTTTTATGTTGTGAGTGTAAGTGGGGTGTGCAGAGTGTCAGAATTTTGTGGTGATGGTTACAGTATTTTGTGCTGTGGTCACAGGTAGGTGTGCTGTGTATCATAGAGGCTGTTTTCTGGCTTAAAGTGGGGTGTGCACTAGACACCATTACTTCTAATGGTGGGTCTCAACGAATTTTTCTGAAGGTCTCTTTCAGTTGTGAGTGTAAGTGGTGTGTTTGGAGTGTGTCAGTTTTGTGCTGAGGGTTAGAGTGTTTTGTCCTGTGGTCACAGGTTGTGCTGTGGATCATAGAGGCTGTTTTCTGGCTTTAAGTGGGGTGTGCTCTGTGTATCAGTACATCTAATAGTGGGTCTCAATGGATTTTTCTCTTGGTGTCAGTTAAATATGTTTCTCAGTGGGGTATGCCGAGGGTCGTAGTTTGGTGCTCTTGGATACGGAGTTTTGTGCTCTGGTCCAATAAGGTATGATGTGGGTCCTTGAGGTTTTATTCTTGTGTATTGTGGGCTGTGCACTAGACAGTATTACTTCCAATTGTGGGTCTTTCGAAGTTTTCTCAAGGGCCCTTTAAGTTGTCAGTGTAAGTGGGTTGTGCGAAGTGTCACAGTTTTGTTCTGAGGGTTACAATGTTGTGAGCTTTTTTCACAGGTAGGTGTGCTGTGGATCATAGAGGCACTTTTCTGGCTTATAGTGGGGTGTGCATTAGATACCATTACTTCCAATAGTGTGTCTCCACAAATTTTTCTGCAGGTCTCTTTCAGTTGTGAGTGTAAGTGGGGTGTGCAGTGTGTCACAGTTTTTTGCTGAGGGTTAGAGTGTTGTTTGCTGTGGTCACAGGAGGGTGTGCTGTGGATCATAGAGGCTGTTTTCTGCCTTAAAGTCAGGTGTGCACTAGATACCATTACTTTCAGTGGTGGATCTCTATGAATTTCTCTGAAGGTCTCTTTCTGTTTTGAGTGTAATTGGTGTGTGTGGAATGTCACAGTTTTGTGCTGAGGGTTACAGTGTTGTGTGCTGTGGTCACAGGTTAGGGTGCTGTGGTGGAGGAGTCTGACATGGTAGGGCCACAGGATCGGTTTTGAACTCTTGACCTTTGAGCACCCATTCCAGTCGGTTAAGCACGTTGGCAAGGCTTCTGCTGTATGCCTCCCGACCTAGGAACAAAGCTTCAGTCCACTCAACATGTTTGGCAAGGCCACTTGTATGCTCCAGAGACTGCGGTAGCCTTGCTGGAAAGCGACCCTCCTCTGACTCCCTGATATACTAATATAAAAGAATTACATAGCTCTCTTATACATCCTGAGTATATGTTAAAATTTCCCAAAAGTCCCCTGATTGCTCCCCTTTCTCTGACCACCTACTGTTAATTACAATGCTTCACCCTGGCATGGTCACAATAGAGGGTGTGCTGAAGTCACATCTAGGCAGAAATCTTGACCTTTGGAAGGCCCTTCAAGATACATTGAGCATAAGTCTAAAAATAACCTTATAGGCTGAAACTGGCCCAGGACAACCCCAACCTTATTGCAACTTCACAATAAGCCAATTAGTGCTCCATGGAGTGTCAGGAAGCCTGAGACAGACTCCCACCTGCCTGTCTTAAGCCCAAATTAACATATGTTAAGTTGAATTAGTATAAGCCAAATTAGCGTTAGTAACATATGTAGGCTAAGTTAGTTTAAGGCTAGTTTTACATAAATACGCCTTGTTAAAAATGCAGGCCAAAGTTAACTTATATTAGGCCTAATTAGCACAAGAATTCACTGATAAACAGACAAAAAATTCATTCAGCAAATAAATACAGGGACCCATGGGTAATAGAGGAAGGACAGATCTGGCTAACAGCGACAGGATAAACAAACCTGAAGGCTCCAGGGAGAAGAGTAACTATCTTAGCTGAAAGTTCTTATCTGGTTTGGGCAAACAACAGATAGTACCTAATTAGCCTAATTTCATTCACCTGCACTGCCTCCAATGAGTCAACCCACCCCTGCTGAGGTTGGACCCTGGCAGAGTAGTGCCCAATGTGGATTGCTCAAACTAGGAGGTGAGTAGGTGTTGGTAAGTAATTTTTTTAATAAAGAAAATGGTAAAACTCCTGCATAGGGTGTGTAGGACCCCCTGGTAGATACAGGCTGGGCTTAGCGGACGGGAGAAGGATCACTTAGGTTGTTAGCGATCAGGGATACCGCTAGCACTAACTGCCACCTCATAACTTTTTGAAAAGTTTATTGCCTAGGTGCAAGCTGCCAGGGGTAATACTGCACCTAAGAATCAAAACCATAAGGATAACCTATTGCCTAGGTGCAAAACAACCAAGGGTACTGCTACATCTAAGATTCAGAACTATTGACAATAATTACTGCCTAGGTATGAGCAGACATGGGCTGCACTGCATCTAAGAAAAAACTTCCACCTCTAGATCATAAAGTACCTAGTATCGCCTCTATTAAACAAGGACCTGAGGAACCTTTTCAAAAATTTGTTGACAGGCTGCAAACAGCTATATCCTGCCTCCTCCCAGAAGAGAGAGTAGGGGATATTGTTCTAAATCAACTGGCCTTTGAAAATGCTAACAACACATGCCAGGCCCTGCTTAGGAAGATCGGCAGAATATCTGACTTTATTAAGGCTTGCTCTGAAGTAACACCTTCCTTTATACAGGAGCTAACCATAGCAGCTGCTTTACAGGGACAGACAGGGATGCAGCTCTTACAGAATACATTGATAAAGTTATAGATCAGAGAATGGCCGGCATTGAATGCTTCTCTTGCCATCAAATGGGTCACTTCAGCCGAAACTGCCCACAGAATATCTGGAGTGGCCTATTTATAACTTCACTATAAAACATAAATTAGCCAACTGCTCCTCCTTTATGCCGTCACTGTGCTAAAGGGCCACATCCCGCACATTTATGCCAGTCTAAATATCATAAAAATGTAAATCCCTTGCCTTTACTTACGTTCCCTCAACCTCAGGAAAACTGGCAAAGGGGCCAGTCCCAGGCCTGGACTAAAATAACTGAAACCCCTCAAAGCACCAACAAACCCTTCAGGTGAGATGTTATGTATCAGACCTTCTTAGAGCAACCCTAGTCAGTACAGGACTGAACCTCAGTGCCTCCAGCTCATCAATATTAACTCCTGATATGGTACCAACTGTAATTCCTATGGGAGTTTATAGTCCTCTACCTACGGGATTTATGGGTTTAATCTTGGGAAGAAACTCCACTACAAACATGCCATGCTTTTATCAGATGGGGCCACAAACGTTAAGTCTTGGCCTTCATAGTTGTCCCAGAAAAAAAAATTCATTCAGTCCAGTCTCCCAATTAATTATTTGGACAAAGTTTTCCATACTAATCATATTTTTTCTCAAAATTTACAAATTAAAACAGACAAATTACTAACGTTAAATGACTTTCAAAAACTACTGGGAGACATCAATAAGATTCGTCCCATTTTAAAATTAACAACAGCCAACTTAAAGTCTCTATTTGCAATCCAAAAAAAAAAAAAACCAAAAGAAACCCAGACAACTTAATTCCCCTAAGACATTAACTGAGGAGGCTGCCACTGATTATCACAACAACTGGTCGCCACTAGAACTTAACACTTTTAATTCAAAAAAAGATAAACATACTTCTAAACCTGTGGGATTTAAAGAAACAGTCAAAAAAGATTTAAAAGCTGACAATGTTAATTTTTGCTTCCCTTTATTATATCTTTTAGAGTAGGGGGAGCCAGAGTGGGAGGCTATTTCCTATAAACTGCTTAAGGAAATTAAACAAACTATAAAAGATTTTGGTCCCACCTCTTCATATACTATTACATTGGTAGAAGGTTTGGCAGCTCAATGGATGACACCATATGATTGGACTTAAGTAAGTAAGGCAAGTCTTCCAGTAGGGGACCTTTTACTGTGGAAAATGAAATTTGAAAAATTGGCAAAAAATGAAATAAACAAACTTCAAAACAGACTACTAGAGTGCCTGTACACAAATGGAAAAAAATAGGTCCCCTGAACAAATTCCCCTAACGTTAGATATCATAATAGTAATGGGATCCTTTATTATGGTGGCTCCCCAAATGATTATCCCCTGCCAGCATTTAACAACCATATCATCTTAGGCTTTGCCAGCATAGAAAAAAACTCCCAGAATATCAAAAATATTTGTGTTCTAAAAATCCTAAAGGTATAAAAAATTCCTATTGTTTTCTACCATCCTTAAGTATATAATTAAAAATTTCAAAAAATGAGATTACTCAAAATGTATCAATGTCAAAATAACCCCAGGAAAATTGTCTCTTGTTATCCTGATGTGTGTGTGTGTGTGTGTGTGTGTATGTCTATGCATGTAATATGTCATGTTATGTACTATATGTTGTATGTCTTTGTAAAAACAGGCCTTAAAGTATTCTATTCAATTTGGTTTATAAAAAAGAGCACTCATAAAAATTAGTCTAAATATTTCTCAAGTTCGTATAACTTTAACAAATGAGATGGCTTCAAATATAATAATAATATTAATAATAATAAGTAAAACTCTTCACAATCTCCAACATATATTTTGTCTAAGTTTTTATTAATAAAAAACCATCATGTTTATCTTAATATGGTTGGCTTAATAAAATAGCTAATATTTCTGGCTTTAGTTTTAGTACTAACAGAGGATCTTTAACCTCAAAGTAACTTTTGGATGTTTACAGAGGGCCCCTGTAACATCCAAAAATTTTCTTAATATTATATTTAAGGTAATACATATATACATATATGTGTGTTTGTGTGTGTGTATATATATATATATATAAATGTTATGTACTTGTATGCCTATATATACATTATATTCCAAAATAATTTAAAATTCCCAAGAGTTAATAGTAGGCTATTATGTTAAACTGACATATATAGCCAAATTCCTCTGTTAGTTGTAAATTTTTGTCAGATCATTAACTATGGCCAAAATCTTAATGTTATGTCCTTAAAGAAATTCACAAAGAGGGTAAAATAAATAAATATAAATAAATAAATAAATAAATCTAATAATAAAACTGAGTAAAATCTTTATTTTCTATGTAAATTGATTAGTTTTTTAAACTGTAAAGCCAAAATTGACCAAACAAAAGCAAAAAATGTTTCACAAAATTACATACTAAGTGGCCAATGCAATGTACTGAATTAAAAAAGTAAATTGATATAGAAGACTATAAATCCAATGTAAAACATGGATTCATAGAAACATATTGCCTGGTTCCCTCTGAGTCTTCCTTATAATTCTTGTTAAATTAACATGCTTTAGTTATTCTTATTATTGGTCTTTAAATTTTATTAAAATATTAAAAAAGGTTTTTTAGTAAAATTGTTCAGTTTTACATCGAAAAGTTGTTCAAACAAATTTTCTTATTGTTTTTACATGCTCATAAGCTGCTAGTATATGCTAAGATTTAGGGTCACCGAAAAACAAAAATTGCTCAATGTAAGTATATGGCAAGTTTAACAGCTCCTTTTTGTCATTGAACTTGTCTGTTAAATTAAGGCAATTTTTAATGTTAAACTTGTAAAAGATAAAAACAAAAAATAAGATAAAACCTGAAAGAAGGGTTATGGCTGTAAAAATGTATTTCTGGTGTAAAAGGTTAAAAAGAAAGGTTTTTATGAAGAAGAAAATTTGTATAGTGAGTTTTTGTCTGAAGATAAAATCACTGTAACAGGAGAGGAAAAGGACAAAAAACTAGAGGATGTAAGGTATGTTTTTAAATGTTTGAATTATGTTACAAAAGTCTAAAAAAATAGTTACAGAAATTGATCAAGTTAGTGTTCTAGAGCTGGTTTTGCTATCTTTAAATATTATTTACAGTAAAACAACTAAAACAAAAAAGCCCCTCCAACTAGTCCAGATGGGGCCTCACATAGTTGTAAATTTAGCCTGTGAGTCTGTCACACAAAAGCCAGGCAGACTGCTTTTACAGGGGCCTTCGTCTGTAATAATGAGCCAGGAGGGTGCTTTGTGATAGTGCTTCAGACACCAGAGAGCAGTAGCCCTGCTCTAGTCACTTCAGAGGCTGACTGCAAGTCAGACATTGTCAAAAGTATGGCTCAGCAACTCCATGACCAGATAATCTGAAAAAGGACAGGCTGCTGCTGACTCATGGGATGGTTAAAGTGGCCTCTGATATCAGTAAGTTCCTTGGCCCTTGCTCCCATTGAGCACTCTATTCACTGTGCTTCTAATTTTGATTTTTTGCTCTAATGTGCTCAGTTTTCTCACCCAATTTGTCTCCCACAGGATAAAAGCCTTTAAATATTAAATGTTAGTTGCTTCTGAACCTAGAGCCCAAGTAAACCAGACACAACCCATCATGGATGAACATCTCTAAAACAAGTGAGAAATAAACCAGAAGCAACTCCATCTTAAAGAAACACCTCCATCATAAACTCCTAGATTCCTGTGACCAGAAACTTGGCTTCTCCTCTGTACCTAAGAGTAAACACAGTAATTAACATTCCTATTGTCTTTAAACGCCACTCCTCTTAACTGCCCTATTCATATTGGGATAATAATAAAAACAATTGAAACTAGTAATCATTCTAAACTAATGGGGGTAAGATCCTCTTGGAAATGAACAGCTTCTCTCAACTCCCTTTAACTTTTCAGCTTCCATGGAATCACTCTCCCTTTGCTTTTCAGCTTATGGTGCTAAGCCTCTTCCATTTTATGTTACTTTTTTCCCCAATAATTCAAGTTACAGATTCTCCTTAAGCCACAGGACAGCCACTTCCCTCCAGTTATGATGACCACACTCGTGATGCTTGAATCCTAACTTTACTTTCTCTTACAGAATATAATAATTCAGTTTTAGCCACTGCACCTTCTATTCACCCACCTAAGTTTCGGTTTGCCTCAGCAAAATATTCCTGGAATGACATTTCCTCACAGTCTGGTTTTCCAAACTGGACCCCCTGTGTTTTTCCTAAATACATGGTTTGTTATTTCTTAAATAATTTTGCCTTCTCTTTTTTGACAGCTTCCCACATTAACGAATTAACTCTTAATGTCTCCACTGCCTTGTTTAAACAGGAACAAATTGACCAAAAACTGGCTGATAGAGTCAACGCCTTAGAAGAAGCAGTTTTATATTTAGTACAAGAAATTCAAAATATTAAGGTACGATAGACTGCCTGTCATGCTGATTACAAATGGATTTGTATTACTCCTTTACCTTACAATCACACACAAATTACCTGAGAACAAATTCCATCTCACCTCAGATGAGACTTCAACCACTCTCTCACCATAGACTTACAGAAATTACAGGCTTACATTGCAAAAATTTCCAAATCCCACTTGGACTCCATAACATCCTCTCATGTGGCCAATGGTATTGTGTCCTCCTTACTGGGTGCATTCATCAATTCCAAACGCTCATACTCTATATTATTTTATTCGGTCAGAGGTCTTTTTGGGCCTATCTTCCTATGTTTGTTTTGCTTTCCTATCATCATCAAACAATTACATTCTGCCATATCATCAATAAAAACTGAAATTCACTTCTCCAAACTTCAAAATTAAAAAAAGGGGAGATGGAGGAGTCCTACCTGGTAGGGCCCCAAGGTCTGTTTTGTGCTCTTGACCTTTGACCACCACTTTTGGTCGGTTTTGTCCTTATGAGCAAAGCTTAGGTCAAATCAGCACGTTGGCAAGGCCACTGCTGTATGCCCCCAGACCTATGAACAAAGTGTGGGTCCACTCAACATGTTTGGCAAGGTCGCTTGTTGTGTGCTCCAGAGACTGTGATAGCCTTGCAGGGAAGCAACCCCTCTCTGACTCCCAGATATACTAATATAAAAGAATTATGTAGCTCTCTTATAAATCCTAAGTATATGAAAAGATTTTCCAAAAAGTTCCCCAACCACTCCCCTTTTCTCTGACCACCTACTGTTAATTACAATGCTTCACTCCTGAACGGTCATAATAGAGGGTGTGCTGAAGTCACATCTAGGTAGAAACCTTCTTGACGTTTGGAAGGCCCTTCAAGATACATTTAGCATAAGTCTAAAAATAACCTTTTAGGTAGAAACTGGCCCAAGACACCCCCAAGCTTACTGAAACTTTACAATAAAGCCAATTAGTGATCCGTGGCAGGGTCAGGAAACCTGAGACAGACTCCCCCATCTGCCTGTTTTAAGCTAAAATTAACATATGTTAGGTCAAATTAGTACAAGTCAAATTAGCGTTAGTTACATATGTAGACTAAGTTAGTTTAAGGCTAGTTTTATGTGAATACCCCTTGTTAAAGCTACAGGCCAAAGTTAACATATATTAGGCCAAATTAGCACATCCACCCCATGACAGGGACTTTAAGATATTGCAAAAGAATTCACTGATAAACAGACAAAAAATTCAGCAAATAAATACAGGGACCAGTGGGTTAACAGAGAAAGGACAGATCTGGCTAACAATGACAGAATAAACAAACTTGAAGGATCCAGGGGAAAGAGAAACTATCTTAGTTGAAAGTTCTTATCTGGTTCGGGCAAGCAACAGATAGCACCTAATTACAAAGAGTTTCTCCCTTGTATGCTGTTAACTATGAAAAACTGCTAATAAAACAGCCTGTGTTGTCTCCTGACCTACAAGACCCTCTCATCCAAAAAGGCGCTGTCCGGTAATCAAGATTTAAGAAGAAAATGCACCAGACAAGTAGACTCCTTCATCCTGAGAACTGTAATTGATTATACCTAATCAAACAAGACATGTTATATATCATGTTTTATATTTCTTGTTACTGTGCCTTGAATTCCCTGTTTCATAGAGTAAATCTTTTATTTTCCCCTCACCCCTCCTAATCCTGTAAGATATCCCTCAATAAATACTTGTGTTTGATAGCCGCTAGCGCCGCAGTCCAGAGTTTCACTCTGACTGTAGCCAACTGAAAATTATTGAGATTTAGCTGAATTTTATTCACCTGCACTGCCTAGGACGAGTCAACACATCCCCACTGAGGTTGAACCCTGGAACTACATCAAGGTTTGGTTTTGTAAGCAGTTTGACACTGTTTTTCAATGGACATTTTGAAATGAAGCTTAATTTTAGTGGATAAGCAAGGAGTTTTGGAGCCAAAATATGAGCATTTTTTGGGAAAATCAGAAAGAACTTTGTGACAAAGACTCCACTCATGGGGCTTCTTTTCATCCCTAAGGTTATTTGTTGTAGCTGCAAGTTTAGTGTTTGGCCTAAAAATGCACTACACTTTCCAGGAAAACTAAGCCTAAAGCAGCACTCTTCCAACAAAATGCTAGGAAGTAACTACCACAAAGTAGTTTGTTCCACTTAGCTAATTTGAGGAGTTGAACAACTTGTGAGGTTCACTTTAGTCCTACATCAAGGTTTGGTTTTGGAAGCAGTTTGACTCTGTTTTTCAATGGGTCATTTGAAATGAAGCTTACTTTCAGGAGATAAGCAAGTACTATTTTCAGGCAAAACCTGCACTTTTTCTTGGAATATCAGATCTTGGATTTAGCTAGAAGTTGACTTTGGGGCCAAAAATTGCACTACACTTTCCAGGCAAACTAAGCCTAGGGCAGCGCCCTTCCAACAAAATGCTAGGAAGTAACTAGCACGAAGTGGTTTGTTCCACTTAAATTGAGGAGTTGACCAAGTTGTGATGTTCAGTTTTCCTCTACATTAAAGTTTGGTTTTGGAAGCAGTTTGACAGTGTTTTTCAAGGGGCCATTTGAAATGAAGATTTCTTTGAAGAGATAAGCAAGTAGTTTTTAAGCCAAAACCTGAACTATTTCTTGGAATACCCAAAATATCTTTGGCACAAAGACTCCACTCATGGAGCTTCTTTTCATTGCCAAAGATATTTGTGGTAGATGCAAGTTGACGTTGGGGCCTAAATATGCTCAAAATTTTCCAGGCAAACTAAGCCTAAAGCAGCCCTGTTAAAACAAAATGCTAGGAAGTCAGTAACACAAAGTTGTTTGTTCCAGCTACTTGAGGAGTTGAACAAGATTTGATGTTCAGTTTTGCTCTACATCAAGGTTTGGTATTGGAAGCACTTAGACAATTTTTTTCAAGGGGCCAATTGAAATGAATCTTACTTTCAGATGATAAGCAAGTAGTTTTTGAGCCAAAACCTGAACTTTTTCTTGGAATATCCGAAAGATTTTTGGCACAAAGACTCCACTCACGAGGCTTCTTTTCATCACCAAAGAGCTTGGATGTAGCTGCAAGTTGACATTGGGTCCAAAAAATGCACTACACTTTAAAAGGCAAACTAAGCCTAAAGAACCACTCTTCCAAAAAAATGCAAGGAAGTTACAAGCAGAAAGTGGTTTGTTCCAATTACATAACTTGAGGAGTTGAACAAGTCATGATGTTCAGTTTTGCTCTACAGGAAAGTTTGGTTTTGGAAGCAGTTAGAAACTTTTTTTCCAGGGTGCAAATGAAATGAAGCTTACTTTCACAAAATATGCAAGTAGTTTTTGAGCCAAAACATGAAATGTTTCTTGGAATATCCGAAAGATCTTTGGCACAAAGACTCCACTCATGGGGCTTCTTTTCATTCCCAAAGAGATTGGATGTAGCTGAAAGTGGACTTTGGGGCAAAAAAATGCAGATTTTCAAGGGAAACTAAGCATAGAGCAGCACACTTCCCACAAAATGTTAGGAAGTAATGAGCACTAGGAGGTTTGATCCAATTACTAAAAGGGAGGAGTTGAACAAGTGATGTTCAGTTTTGCTCTACATCAAGGTTTGGTTTTGGTAGCAGTTTGACACCGTTTCTCAAGGGGCCAAATGAAATGAAGCTTACTTTCAGGAGATAAGCAAGTACTTTTTCAGTCCAAACCTGAACTTATTCTTGGAATATACGAAAGATCTTGGGCACAAAGATTCCACTCATGGGGCATCTTTACATCTCCAAAGATCTTTGTTGTAGCTGCACGTTGACTTTGCGACCTACAAATGAACTGCACGTCCCAGGAAAACTAAGCCTAAAGGAGCACAATACCAACAAAAGGCTGGGAAATGACTAGTACTAAGTGGTTTGTTCCACTTAGTTAACTTGAGGAGTTGAACAAGTTATGATGTTCAGTTTTGTTCCACATCACTGTTTGGTTTTGGAAGTAGTTTGACACTGTTTTTCAAGGGGCCATTTGAAATGAAGCTTGCTATGAGGAGATAAGCAAGCAGTTTTTCAGCGAAAACCTGAACTTTTTCTTGGAATATCCAAAAGACCTTTGGGACAAGGAACCCACTTACGGTGCTTCTTTACATCCCCATAGATCATGGGTGTATGTGCAAGTTGACTTTGGGGCCAAAAAATGCACTACACTTTCCAGACAAACTAAGCCTAGAGCAGGACTCTTCCAACAACATGCTAGGAAATAACTAGAACAACGTGGTTTGTTCCACTTACTTAACTTGAGGAGTTGAACAAGTTGCGATGTTTAGTTATGCTCTACATCAAGGTTTGGTCTTGGATGCACTTTGACACTGTGTTTCTAAGGTGCAATTTGAAAAGAAATTGCTTTGAGGAGATAGCATGTAGGTTTTCAGCAAAAACCTGAAGTTATTCTCGGAGTATCCGAAAGATCTTTGGCACAAAGACTCCACTCAGGAGGCTTGTTGAATCCCCAAAGATATTTGTTGTAGCTGCAAGTTGAGTGTTAGGCCTAAAAATACACTACACTTTTCAGGCAAACTAAAACTAAAGCAGCCCTCTTCCAATCAAATACTTGGAATTAACTACCATAAAGGTGTTTGTTCCATTTGTCTAACTTGAGGTATTGAACAAAATATGATATTCAGTTTAGCTCTACATCAAGGTTTGGTTTTGGAAGTACTTTGATCCTGTTTTTCAATGGGCTATCAGAGATGAAGCTTGCTTTCCGAAGATACACAAGTAGTTTGTCAGCCAAAGCCTGCACTTTTATGTGAATATCCAAAAGAACTTTGGCACCAAAACTCCACTCATAGGGCTTCTTTCCATCCCCAAAGATCTTTGTTGTAGCTGCAAGGTGAGCTTTGGTCCTGACACTTTCCAAAAACTCGGCATAAAGCAGCCCTCTTCCAACAGAATGGTCGAAAGTAACTGCCACAAAGTTGTTTGTTCCACTTAGCTACCTTGAGGAGTTGAACAGCTTGTGATGTTCAGTTTTGCTCTACATCAAGCTTTGGTTTTGAAAGCTGTTTGACACTCTTTTTGAATGGGACATCTAAAAGGAATCTTACTTTCAGGAGATAGGCAAGTAGTTTTTTCGCCACAACCTGCACATTTTCTTGGAATGTCCGAAAAGACTTTGGCACAAACACTCCACACATGGGGCTTCTTCAATCCCCAACGATATTTGTTGAAGCTGCAAGTTGATTGTTGTGCCTAAAAATTCAGTAATCTTTCCAGGACAACTGAGCCGAAAGCAGGCCTCTTCCGAAAGATTGCTAGGAAGTAACTACCACCCACAAAGGTCTTTGGTCCACTTAGCAACCTTGAGGATTTGAACAAGTTGTGATATTCAGTTTTGCTCTACATCAAGGTTTGGTTTTGGACGTAGTTTGAAAATGTTTTACAAGGGGCCATTTGTAATGAACATTAATTTCATGATATAAGCAAGTAGTTATTCAACCAATACCTGAAATTTTTCTTGAATATCCAAAAGATCATTGGCACAAAGATTTTAATAATGGGGCTTCCTTTCATCCCCAAAGATCTTTGTTGTAACTGAAAGTTGACGTTGTGGCCAAAAAATGCACTAAACTTACTAGGAAACCTGAGCCAAGAGCAGTACTCTTCCAACAAACTGCTAGGAAGTAATGAGCCCTAAGTGATTTGTTACACTTACTTAACATGAGAGGTTGAACAAGTGATGTTTAGCTTTGCTCTACATCAAGGTTTGGTTTTGGATTCACTTTGACACTGTGTTTTAAAGGTGCAGTTTGAAATGAAATTGCTTTGAGGAAATAAGCGTGTAGTTTTTCAGCCAAAACCTGAAATTATTCTCAGAATATCCGAAACATCTTTGGCACAAAGACTCCACTCTTGAGGCTTGTTTAATCCCCAAAGATATTTGTTGTAACTGCAAGTTGAGTGTTAGGCCTAAAAATACACTACACTTCCCAGGGAAACTAATCCTAAAGCAGCCCTCTTCCAACCAAATGCTTGGAGTTATCTACCATAAAGTTGTTTGTTCCATTTGTCTAACTTGAGATATTGAACAAAATGTGATATTCAGATTTAGTCTACATCAAGGTTTGGTTTTGGAAGTACTTTGCCCCTGTTTTTTTTTTTTTTGGAGAGATTTTCACTGTAGGGCGCGTGTGATCACCAGACAGACAGAGAGAGACATAGAGACAGAAAGCGAGAAATCCCCCCCCAGGGGGGATGGTCATGCCACCATCCCTTCTCCTCCATTCTCCTCTCGGGATCTTGGGCACGCACGCACACGCGCCCGGCGTGAGTTTTAAGCCACCGGGTCCGGGACACGAACCGCGGTCGACTACGTGGGAGTCCAGCGACATAGCCATTACGCTAACTGCTGGTTCCCTTTTGACCCTGTTTTTCAATGTGCTATCAAAGATGAATCTTCCTTTCCGAAGATAATCAAGTAGATTGTCAGCCAAAGCCTGCACGTTTTCTGTGAATATCCAAAAGAACTTTGGCACCACACCTCCACTCATAGGGCTTCTTTCCATCCCCAAAGATCTTTGTTGTAGCTGCAAAGTTAGTTTTGGTCACTACACTTTCCACGTAATCTAAGCCTAAAACAGCCCTCTTCCAACAGAATGGTAGAAAGTAACTGACACAAAGTTATTTGTTCCACTTAGCTACCTTGAGGAGTTGAACAACTTGTGATATTCCGTTTTGCTCTACATCAAGCTTTGATTTTGAAAGCAGTTTGACACTTTTTCTGAATGTTCCATCTGAAATGAATGTTACTTTCAGGAGATAGGCAAGTAGTTTTTCAGCCAAAACCTGCACATTTTCTTGGATTGTGTGGAAAGACTTTGGCACAAACACTCCACACATGGGGCTTCTTAAATCCCCAACGATCTTTGTTGAATCCTCAAGTTGATTGTTGGGCCTAAAAATGCAGTAATCTTCCCAGGACAACTAAGCCTAAAGCAGGCCTCTTCCAAAAGAATGCTAAAAGTAGCTTCCACAAAGTTCTTTGTTCCACTTAGCAACCTTGAGAATTTGAACAAGTTGTGATGTTCAGTTTTGCTCTACATCAAGAATTGGTTTTGCTATGAAAATCTAAAAAAAGACATTGAAAGTGACATGAAAAAGTGGAAGGACATCTCATGTTCCTGGATTGGAAAAATTCACATAATCAGAATGGCAATTCTACCCAAATTAATCTACATGTTTAATGCAATTCCAATCAAAATACTAGAGATATTCTTCAGAGATCTAGAAAAGACAATTATAGAATTTGTCTGGAACCATAAAAGACCTCGTATTGCAAAAGCAATCCTGTGTAAGAAGAATGGAG
>NW_006159480.1:1723212-1724796 GCF_000334495.1 Tupaia belangeri chinensis | reverse complement strand
CAGTGAAGGTACTTAATGAGAACAGGACAGTGTGGAATGGGGTAGTGAAGAGAAGAGGATAGAGAAAGATAGCAAGTGAACAATAGAGAGGCAGGATGTAAGTGAGAAACAGATATGGCTTATTAACTGTTGATGACCTGTATAGTATTCTCAACTGGACTGGTCTGAGAAGTATTTCATGATGGGAAAGCATTTTTACAAGCAAAATGAGAAATAGCGATTGACTGTTTTAAAAAATAATTATAATAATAATAATAATGATTGGGAAAAACATAGAAAAGATATTGAATGTTGAAGCAGGGAGATTAATGTCTTTGTACTGACTGACTTGCATGGCATTCCCTTTTGAAAAAGCAATGTAATACACTGTAAAGTTATATGTAATCCAACGTAATAGAAAGAAGATTATGATGATAATAAAAAATGAAAAAAAACATAATAGTCTGGGAAAAAAAAAAGAATTGGTTTTGGACGTAGTTTGAAAATGTTTTTCAAGGGGCCATATGAAATGAACCTTAGTTTCAGTGAACCTTAGTTTCAGGAGATAACAAGTAGTTATTCAGCCAATACCTGAAATTTTTCTTGGAATATCCAAAAAATCATTGGCACAAAGACTCCAATAATGGGGCTTCTTTACTTCCCCAAAAAATCTTTGTTGTAGCTGCAAGTTGACTTTTGGTCCAAAAAATGTACTACACATACATTCCAGGAAAACTAAGCCTAAAGAATCCCTCTTCCAACACAATGCTAGAAAGTAACTACCAAAAAGTTCTTTGTTCCACGTGGTTAACGTGAAGATTTGAACAAGTTGTGCTGTTCAATTTTGCTCTACATCACGGATTGGTTTTGGAAGCAGTTTGACACTGTTTTTCAAAGGGCCACTTGAAATGAAGCATTCTTTGAGGAGATGAGCAAGTAGTTTTTCAGCCAAAACCTGAACATTATTTTTGGGAACATCCTACAGATTGTTAGCAAAAAGACTGCACTCACAGGGTTTCTTTTCATCCCCAAAGAGCATGGATGTAGCTGCAAGTTGACATTGGGACAAAAAATGCACTACACTTTCCAGGCAAACTAAGCCTAGAGCACCAGTCTTCCAACAAAATGCTAGGAAGTTACTAGCAGAAAGTGGTTTGTTCCACTTACATAACTTGAGAAGTTGAACAAGTCATGATATTCAGTTTTGCTCTACAGCAAGGTTTGGTTTTGGAAGTACTTTGACCCTGTTTTTCAATGGGCTATCAGAGATGAAACTTGCTTTCCGACGATAAGCAAGTAGTTTGTCAGCCAAAGTCTGCACGTTTTCTGTGAATATGCAAAA
Organism: Tupaia belangeri chinensis; assembly: GCF_000334495.1. NCBI lineage: Eukaryota > Metazoa > Chordata > Mammalia > Scandentia > Tupaiidae > Tupaia > Tupaia belangeri. The sequence goes on along the minus strand of NW_006159480.1, from coordinate 1,723,475 downwards.
GAACTTTGGCACCAAAACTCCACTCATAGGGCTTCTTTCCATCCCCAAAGATCTTTGTTGTAGCTGCAAGGTGAGTTTTGGTCACTACACTTTCCACGTAATCGAAGCCTAAAGCAGCCCTCTTCCAACAGAATGGTAGAAAGTAACTACCACAAAGTTGTTTGTTCCACTTCGCTACCTTGAGGAGTTGAACAACTTGTGATGTTCAGTTTGGCTCTACATCAAGCTTTGGTTTTGAAAGCAGTTTGACACTCTTTTACAAT
>NW_006159480.1:1713651-1723162 GCF_000334495.1 Tupaia belangeri chinensis | reverse complement strand
AGGCAAGTAGTTTTTCAGCCAAAACCTGCACATTTTCTTGGAATGTCTGAAAAGACTTTGGCACAAACACTCCACACATGGGGCTTCTTAAATCCCCAATGATCTTTGTTGAAGCTGCAAGTTAATTGTTGGGCCTAAAAATGCAGTAATCTTTCCAGGACAACTATGCCAAAAGCAGACCTCTTCCAAAAGAATGCTAGATAGTAACTACCACAAAGTTCTTTGTTTGACTTAGTAACCTTGAGGATTTTAACAAGTTGTGATGTTCAGTTTTGCTCTACATCAATAATTGGTTTTGGAAGTAGTTTGAAAATGCTTTTCAAGGTGCCATTTGAAATGATCCCTAGTTTCAGGAGATAGCCAATACCTGAAATTTTTCTTGGGATATCCAAAAGATCATCAGCAAAAAGACTCCAATAATCGGATACTTTTTATCCCCAAAGATCTTTGTTGTAGCTGCACGTTGAATTTGGGTCCAAAAAAGTGTACTACACATTCCAGGCAAACTAAGCCTAAAGAAGCCCTTTCCCAACACAATGCTAGGAAGTAACTAGCACAAAGTGGTTTGTTCGACTTAACTTGAGGAGTTGAACAAGTTGTGATGTTTAGTTGTGATGTTTAGCTCTACATAAAGGTTTGATTTTGCAAGCAGTTTGACAGTGTTTTTCAAAGGGCCATTTGAAATGAAGCATTCTTTGAGGAGATGAGCAAGTAGTTTTTCAGCCAAAAGCTGAACATTTTTTTTGGAACATCCAAAAAATAGTTGGCTAATAGACTCCACTAACGGGGCTTCTTTTCATCCCCATAGCGCTTGGATGAAGCTGCAAGTTGACATTGGGAACAAAAAATGCACTACACTTTCCAGGCAAACTAAGCCTAGAGCACCAGTCTTCAAACAAAATGCAAGGAAGTTACTAGCAGAATGTGGTTTGATCCACTTAGATAACTTGAGGAGTTGAACAAGTCGTGATGTTTAGTTTTGCTCTACAGGAAGGTTTGGTTTTGGAAGAAGTTTGACACTCTTTTTCCAAGGTCCAAATGAAATGAAGCTTACTTTCACAAAATATGCAAGTAGTTTTTGAGCCAAAACCTGAACTGTCTCTTGGGATATCCGAAAAATCTTTGGCACAAAGACTCCACCCATGTGGCTTCTTTTGATTCCCAAAGAGATTGGATGCAGCTGAAAGTGGACTTTGGGGCCAAAAAATGCACTACACTTACGGGGAAAACTAAGCCTAGAGTAGTACTCTTCCAACAAAATGCTAGGAAGTAACGAGCACTAAGTGTTTTTTTCCACTTAGTTAACGTGAGTAGTTGAACAAGTGATGTTCAGTTTTGCTCTACATCAAGGTTTGCTTTGGTAGCAGTTTGACACCGTTTTTCAAGGGGCCAAATGAAATGAAGGTTACTTTCAGGAGATAAGCAAGCAATTTTTCAGACCAAACCTAAAATTATTCTTGGAATATCCGATAGATCTTGGGCACAAAGATTCCTCTCATGGGGCATCTTTTCATCTCCAAAGATCTTTGATGTTGACTATGGGGCCTACAAATAAACTGCAGTTCCCAGGAAAACTAAGCCTAAAGGAGCACACTTCCAACAAAAGGCTAGGAAGTAACTAGCACCAAGTGGTTTAGTCCACTTACTTAACATGAGGAGTTGAACAAGTTATGATGTTCAGTTTTGTTACACATCAAGGTTTGGTTTTGGAAGCAGTTTCACACTGTTTTTCAAAGGGTCATTTGAAATGAAGCTTTCTTTGAGGAGATAAGAAAGTAGTTTTTGAGACAAAACCTGAACTATTTTTTGGAATATCCGAAAGATCTTTGGCACAAAGACTCCACTCATGGGATTTCTTTTCACTCCCAAAGAGCTTGGATGTAGCTGAAAGTTGACTTTGTGGCCAAAAATGCACTATACTTTTTTGTAAAACTAAGCCTAAAAGACCACACTTCCAACCAAGGGCTAGGAAGTAACTAGCACTAAGTGGTTTGTTCCACTTGGTTAACTTGAGGAGTTGAACAACTTATGTGGTTCAGTTTTGCTCCACATCAAGGTTTGGTTTTGAAAGCAGTTTGACACTGTTTTTCAAGGGGCCATTTGAAATGAAGCTTTCCTTGAGGAGATGAGCAAGTATATTTTTAGCCAAAACCTGAATATATTTTATGGAACATCTTAAAGATTTTTGGCAAAGAGACTCCACTCACGGGGCTGCTTTTCATCCCAAAAGAGCATGGATGTAGCTGCAAGTTCACATTGGGGACAAAAAATGCAATACACTTTCCAGGCAAAGTAAACCTAGAAAACCACTCTTGCAACAAAATGCTAGGAAGTAACGGGCACAAATTTGTTTTTCCACTTACATAACATGAGGAGTTGAACAAGTCGTAATGTTCAGTTTTGCATTTCAGCAAGGTTTGGTTTGGAAGCAGTTTGACGCTGTTTTTCCAGGGGACAAATGAAATGAAGCTTACCTTCAGAAGTTATGCAAGTAGTTTATGAATCGAAACCTGAAAGTTTTCTTGGAATATCCGATTGATCATTGGCACAAAGACTCCACTCATGGGACTTCTTTCACTACCAAAGATCTTAGATGTAGCTGAAAGTTGACTCTTTGGCCAAAAAATGCCCTACACTTTCTTGGAAAACTAAGCCTAAAAGACCACACTTCCAACAAAAGGCTTGGAAGTAACTAGCACTAAGTGGTTTGTTCCACTTAGTTAACTTGAGCAGTTGAACAAGTTCTGATGTTCAGTTTTGCTCCACATCAAGGTTTGGTTTTGGAAGCAGTTTGACACTGTTTTTCAAGGGGCAGTTTGGGAAGCAGTTGTAAAGAAGCTTTCTTTCCCGAGATAAGCAAGTAGTTTTTTAGCCAAAACCTGACCTGTTTTCATGGAATATCCAAAAATTGTTTGGCACAAGGATCGCACTTACGGGGCTTCTTTTCATCTCCATAGATCATGGGTGTAGGTGCAAGTTGACTTTGGGGCCAAAAACTGTACGACACTTTCCAGGAAAACTAAGTCTAGAGCAGAACACTTCCATCAACATGGTAGGAAATAACTAGCACAACGTGTTCTGATACTCCAAAAAAACTCCAGATTTTGAATGTAAAAATACATACTTATCTTAGAAACTTAGCTACATTTCTAAACGTCCACTGTTATACAGTGTGAAACTGCTTCCAAAACTTGAAGTTGAAGTAGTGCTACACTGAACATCAAAAGGTATTCAACTTACAAAGTTAAGTAAGTTTAACAATCAAGTTTTTGTTAGTTCTTTCTTAATATTTCGTAGTAAGAGGGTTTCTTTAATCGAAGTTTTCTTTCAAAGTGTTGTGTATTCTTAGGTCCAAAACACAACATGCAGCTACTGCAAAGTTTGTTAGGTGTGAAAATCAGCTCCATGAGTGGAGTCATTCTGCCACAGATCTTTCTGATTCTCCGAAGCAAACACCAGATTTTGGATGAAAAACTACATACTTATCTTAGAAATTAAGCTACATTTCTAAACGCCCACTGTAATACAGTGGTAAATTGCTTCCAAAACTTGAAGTTGAAGTAGACCTTCACTGAACATCACAAGTTATTCAACTTACAAAGTTAAGAAAGTGGATCAAGTTTGTGTTAGTTCTTTCTTAACATTTCGTAGTAAGAGGGTTTCTTTAATCGTAGTTTGCTTGAAAGTGTAGTGCATTCTTAGGTCCAAAACTCAACTTGCAGCTAATGCAAAGTGTATTAGCTGTGAAAATCAGCTCCATGAGTGGAGTCATTCTGCCAATATCTTTCTGATAATCCAAAGAAAACTGCCGATTTTGGCTAAAAAACTACATACTTGTCTTAGAAAGTAAGCAGTGATCTTCAATGTTGCTCTTCTTGAACATATGGTACTTGAAATAGTTTGACACATTTCTACAGTGGACGTGAAGAAATGTAACTTACTTTTCCCAGGTAAACATGTTGTTTTTCAGCCAAAATCTGTATTTTTCCTTGGAGTATCAGAAAGATCTTTGGCAGAAAGACTCTACTCATGGAGCTGACTTCCATACCTAAAGATCTTTGTTCTAGCTGCAAGTTGAGTTTCGTGCCTAAGAATGCACTACACTTTCCGAGCAAAGTAATACTTAGGGAAACTCACTTCCAATAAAATTTTACAATACACTCTCAGAAATCAGTTTGTTCACTTAGTGAACTTTGGAAGTTGAACTCCTAGTGATGTTCAATGTTGCTCTGCTTGAACATTTGGTTCTTGAAGCAGTTTGACTCTGTTTTACAATGGACCTTTTGAAATGAAGCTAACTTTTCCCAGATAAGCATGTAGTTTTTCAGCCAAAATCTGTAGTTTTCCTTGGAGTTTCAGAAAGATATTTCGGTCGAAAGACTCTACTCATGGAGCTGATTTCCATACCTAAAAATCTTTGTTCTAGCTGCATGTTGAGTTTTGGCCCTAAGAATGCACTACACTTTCCCAGCAAAGTAATACTAGAGAAACCCGCTTCCCGCATCCATGATTGGAGTCATTCTGCCAAAGAACTCTTGGAAGTTCAATCATGCGAGTTTTGTATAGTGGAGGTCGAATTATCAGTGGGATCTCTTCCTTTCTCCATTTCCCCAAAAATGGCTAGATCACAGGAGCCGTGGAGCTGTTCCTTGAAGAAGGCCTGTTCTGTTCCCTTCTGCCTCTCCACGTGAGTTTTATATGCTGGAGGCCGAATTATCAATGGGATCTCTTCATTTCTCCATTTCCCCAAAAATGGCTAGATCACAGGAGTCATGGAGCTGTTCCTTGAAGAAGGCCTGTTCTCCCAATTTTGCCTTTAAAAACGCATGTGGGGAACACCTCGGGAGACCAGTTCTTTTCAGACCTGCCCACTCTCCTCACTTTGCACTTTGAAATAAAGCTATACTTTCCTTTATTTATTTATTTATTTATTTATTTTTTGGAGAGGTTTTCACTATAGGGCGCCTACACTTGCCAGACAGACAGAGAGATACATAGAGACAGAAAGCAAGAAATCACCCCCCAGGGGGGATGGTCATGCCACAATCCCTTCTCCTCCATTCTCCTTTCGGGATCCTGGGCACGCACGCACACGTGCCCAGCGTGAGTTTTAAGTCACCAGGTCCGGGACGTGAACCGCGGTTGACTATGTGGGAATCCAGCAACATAGCCATTACGCTAACTGCTGGTTCCCAGGCTATACTTTCTTTGATCACACCATATGCCTAAGGTTTGCTTTTATAGTACTTGGATCGGTGAGCAACCTGATTGGCATTTGGTAACAGTTTATTAGCAGCCCTGGTGAGACAAAGGTCCTGTGTGGGTGTCTTGCCCAAGGTCCAGCAACCCCTGACCAATGGCTACCCTCAGAACTCATCCTGCAGGTGCCTGAGCACCTTGTCTCAGGGACAGTCCTGAGTGACTGGCCATCAACCAGATACCATTGACCCATGGAGATATCAGTTTTGTGGTGAAGAATATATGGCATTGGATTATATTTGGTAGATGTCTGGTAAGTTACAGGAGTTGTGTGTGATGACACCAAGTAGATATGAAACCGAGCAAGGACCTCCTATATTTCCTATATTTTATAAGACTCTTGAAATATATGGTCCATTTACATTGTAATGGCCCAGAGTAAGAAGTAAGTCTTCAGACTTTAGTTATGATAATGACCAACATGGATCATGAGTAATGACCATTTGACCTCTAAAACTCTCACTTAAAAGGAAAGATAAGGTTTTCATTTCAAATGTAAGTTTTTTTTTGTGTGTGTGTGTGTGTAGAGGTTTTCACTATAGGGCGCATGTGCTCGCCAGACAGAGAGAGAGAGACATAGAGACAGAAAGGGAGAAATCACCCCCCCAGTGGGGATGGTCATGCTGCAATCCCTTCTCCTCCATTCTCCTCTCGGGATCTTGGGCATGCACGCACACGTGTCCGGTGTAAGTTTTAAGCCACCGGGCCTGGGACGCGAACCGTGGTCGACTACGTGGGAGTCCAGCGACATAGCCATTACGCTAATTGCTGGTTCCCCAGATGTTTTATAGGCTGGAAACTGCTGGTTGTGAGCTCAAAGACTCCAGGCTGAATGGATCCAGAAACTTGAAGAGAAATTTGGTTATCTAAGGCCTCACCAATCAAGAAAGCTCAGATGATCCTGTCCTCTTGAACCAATCATTAAAATAATCATGTACCTCTGACCTCTGGCCCTAATTTTGCTCTTAAAAATGCATGTGGGGAACATCCCAGGTAGATCGGGTCTTTTCAGCTTGAGCTGCCAGCTCTCCTTGCTTTGCACTTTACAATAAAGCTGCACTTTCATTCATCACTCCATGTGCATATGGTCTGGTTTTATAGTGCTTGGGTGAGCGAACCTGATTTGCGCTTGGTAACATATTTGATTTCTATTTTGACAGAATGTTTGTTTGGTTGGTTTTCCTCCATTTGACTAAACAGTAGCTACAAGCCTCCCTTTAGACATTTGGTTTCTGCTTTGACAGAACCTTTGTTTGGTGTGATCTCCCCCTTTGGATACAGGGATAAGAAACCTTGAGAGATGGTTTGGAAATTTGGTAAACTGTGAATTTAGTTTTATAAGTTTTGTTTGAACTGGCCACGACTAGAACTTATATGTGAAACTGTGAGGGAGCTCTATTCCTCTTCTAGCCCTTAGGGTATATATTTTGTATGTGAAAAGAAAAATAAACCAGCCATTTTAACAGAGTAGAGTTTAATAGACCAAATCTTAACACAATTTAAACTTGGCAGTTGTCCACGGACTCGCGGACAATTCCAGCCAGCTTAATGGTCAACTTGGCATTTAAGTTGGCAGAACAGTATAGTGTCATACAAAAAATGTAAGTGAGGGAGTGAGGTAGAGGAATCATTGGTTACATTCTGAAGTTTATCTGCATTAACATGGTTTAAAAGGCAGAATGCCTGTGATTGACTGAAAGCTAACTGCTATGATTGGCTATAACCCAGCAACCAGTTTAGAAAAACAGTCTAACATGTAGGATTTTGACTTATCTGTATTAATCAAAGTGTGGAAGTACAGTGGCTGTTTTAGGCCAAAATAGTTTTAGTTTGTTTTTTTTTTTCCTTTGGAGAGGCTTTTGCTATAGGGCGCGTGAGCTCATCAGACAGACAGAGAGAGACAGAGAGACAGAAAGCAAGAAATCACCCCCCAGGGGGGATGGTTACGTCACAATCCCTTCTACTCCATTCTCCTCTCGGGATCTTGGGCATGCACGCACACACGCCCGGCGTGAGTTTTAAGCCACCGGGTCTGGGACACGAACTGCGGTCGACTACGTGGGAGTCCTGCGACATAGCCATTACGCTAACTGCTGGTTCCCAGGCCAAAATAGTTTTAACATGTAGAATTGGGAACTTTTAGTTATGATTTTAAGGAAAGAAAAGGAGATAACTCTTATGTAATATCTGACCCCAATGTTCCCTAGGATCCAGGGAACAGGGGCCAAAGAATAAGTGTTTACATTAGGTAACTAACTTCCAACTATAATCATTTCACGGGGAGGGGGTGGAGGGGGGGATAATATATATAATTGTTTTGTGGGGGGAAAGAAAGGGAGCATGCTTAAAATTTCAGTTAGAAAGTCCTGCGACATAGCCATTACGCTAACTGCTGGTTCCCAGGCCAAAATAGTTTTAACATGTAGAATTGGGAACTTTTAGTTATGATTTTAAGGAAAGAAAAGGAGATAACTCTTATGTAATATTTGACCCCAATGTTCCCTAGGATCCAGGGAACAGGGGCTAAAGAATAAGTGTTTACATTAGGTAACTAACTTCCAACTATAATCATTTCATGGGGGGGGGACTAATATATATAATTGTTTTGTGGGGGTAAAGAAAAGGAGCATGCTTAAAATTTCAGTTAGAGGGTCTGCTCATTAACCCTCTGTGAAAAGAAATGTGCATTCATTTATATCAATAAAGTCAACAGCAAATATAAATAGTCTTTTCTGATGCTATCCCTCTGCCTTTTCTTGGAATAGGGAAAAAAGGATTGGAAGTGTGACCTCTGGCCTAGAAAGGCAAGATTTTCTTTCCTCACTCTTTTTTAACATAGCTCCAGATCTCCTTTGCTCTTTAGAGTGTACAATTTCTAGTAGTTTGGCCTGTCTTAAAGGAGCAGTTTGTGTGGTTCTCATGTGCATGGTTATATGCTAAATGTCTGTGCGCATTTTCCTTTACCCCTGTGTGCCTTTCCCATCTGCCTTTCCTTTTCCTGCGTCATTGGTTTTTTTCAGCGAACCAAAGGGCAATTTCTTTGCTCTTTATAGATTTGGTGTGGTGAGCAGGGTAAAACAAAGCTGCCCTGCTCTTCCAGAAGCCACAGCCAAGAAAACTTAGGCCCTGACAAGTTGGCAAAAATGGGTAAGAACTTCTTACCAGTCAGACTCCTGCTCTGTCTGTGGAATTTAGTTCAAAAGTTGGTAAAAATCATTGTTTTGTTTCTTTTCTAAGTTAAGATTAATGGGAGAAGATTTGTATGAATAAATTAGTTTCACCTGGGTATAGTGCCATAGCATTTTTATTTTCTCTCTCTTTTTTATTTTTTAAAGAAGTTATTGCCTGAGGGTGTGTGTGCTTGCCAAAAAGAGAGAGACAGAGATGGTGAGAGGAAAAGTGAAAGGCCACCAACTCCCAGTGTGGGTGGCTGCACTGCAATCTCTTCTCCATTCTCCTCCCTGGACCACAGGCCAACATGATTTTAAAGGTACCAGATCTGGGACTCAGTCCATGGTTAGCCATACTAGAGTCCAGTGACATAACAGCTGTGCCATCTGCCAGTCCCCATAGTGTTTTACTAGAGTGAGTACCCATTTCCTGTTTTTTCCCTGCCTGGAAATTGTCTCTATTTCTGTGTTAGATGTCCTAAGGAGGACAGAACACAGGCTTAGAATTCACAAAACCCAATGTTCAATCCAGATCTCACAGACTGACAAATTTTGAAGTTCTCATCAGGCCAGCACCTATCTGGCCTGATGGGTCCTCAAACTAGACCTACCTGGCTGTGGGTCCTCCACAAAGATTGGTTCTTCTGCCCCCTTATATCTTTGGGAGTTTGATTTGTGACCTAAGGAGAGTTCTCTCTTGATTCCTGCCATCTCAAGAGAGTGATTTATACATGGCCAGCCTCAAAAGACTGGGAACACAAGCCATGTAAGATTTCATGGAGCACACTTTTTGTACCAAATGTGTCAAGCTCTCAATAATTAGTCTTATATGGAAATGTAAGTTTGGGACCTTGAAGTATAACCAGTCTGAACTTGTTTTTTTTTCACATGTGTTACAGTCAAGATGTTTCTGTTTTTTGTCTATCTTTGGGAGTAATTGGATCTTGTTTTATTTGTTCAGTTACAACTTGACTTAAATTCTATTTTATATTGGGAACCAGCAGTTAGTGTAATGGCTATGTTGCTGGACTCCCACATGGTCAACTGTGGTTCACGTCCCGGACCTGGTGGCTTAAAACTCA
>NW_006159480.1:1709382-1713556 GCF_000334495.1 Tupaia belangeri chinensis | reverse complement strand
GGATGGGGACCTGGGGAACCAGCAGTTAGCGTAATGGATATGTCGCTGGACTCCCACATAGTCAACTGTGATTCTAATCCCGGACCTGGTGGCTTAAACTCATGCCAGTCACGTGTGTGTGCATGCCAAAGATCCCGAGAAGAGAATGGAGGAGAAGGGATTGCAGTGTGGCCATCCCCCCTGGGGGGTGATTGAGTGATTTCTCGCTTTCTGTTTCTGTATCTTTCTCTGTCTTTCTGGTGAGCACACAGGCCCTATAGCAAAAACTTCTAAAAAAAAAAAATCTGTATGCAGAAAAAAAAAACCTCTTCATTGAAACAAAAACAGATATATTTGTTGTTTGCCTAGTTAAAAACTAATGATGATAGATATGAAAAGAATGTTCTTAAAGAGTCCTTGCAGATAAGTCAGCCTAATTAGAAACCAATACACTAGCCATCCTTTTTTAAAGCCTCTGTTTCTCTCTTGGATCCCATTTTTTCATGGCCACATTTCAGTGGACTGAACCCTTTTTTAAAAAATCTCTTGCTAACTGCAATTAGCTCTTTAGGACTTGTTCTTTTATGTGTTTTATCTCAGGTCTGGAGCTCTACACTCTTTTGCATTAAACTCATTGATCACTTTGGATTTTGGGTTACCAAGTGTTACTTTTGTACAGCGAATGGTTGTACGCTGATTACTGTGTGAAATTGGCTTTCTTTACTTTTTGTTTTCTTTACATGTTTTCATTAGGAAAAAGTCTCAAGTATCTGATTCAGTCAGACAGACTAACAGTAAATAGCATTTTGCTACAAGGAGAAGTAACTGCCTGTACTAGTCAAGGAACTATTTGAACCAGTCACCTGTCTAATTTGTGTTGACTTGTTAACCAATTCCTATGCCATCTGCATACTTAGTTAAAATAGTACATGAATTTTTTACAATTTTATGTTCCCTGGGTATTCATTTTGGTCAGTGTTCTACGTGTCTTTAAAGTGTAAATTTCTTAATCTGTCTTCTCTAGAATTGGATAGAAGACGTTAGCTACATGTGCTGATGAACTAGTTTCATGTACAGTGATGCATTTTGAATTATATTGTCCTTTAAAACTGAGTTTTACAGTCTCTTGACTAAAATTCTAAAATAAAAACTATAATTCTTTTACTCTGTATGTGTGTACATACATGTGTGGTATGTTGTGTTTATGTGTATGTTTGTATGTGGTACCAAATTGATTTAAATGCATTCTCATAGGTAAAATAGACTCAAAGGATATTCAAGTTCATGTGACTTGAGTAAAATTTTTGATACGACTGATTTTAAATTCTTAAATATAAATCAAAATGTCTTCAGAATTGTTATTTTGTGAATCAGGGCCCAAATGGCCTCTGTCCTAAATGGCCATACTAGATGCCACATGGACAGTTAGGTTACAGAAGAACTTGGAAAACATGGAGCAATCTCTTGTTTCTGGTAATTCAGTCTTTAGATAAGATGAGAATAGGGCTAGCTTGATGTTGCTTTACTTTAAAAGAAAACACCTTAAATAAATAGCCTTGTTTTTCATAAGTCACTCAAAGATAATGATTAAAAACAAATAAACTGGGTAAGTGAAAAATGAAGTAAATGATTATAATTGAACTTGTCCCATTTTTATATTTTTCAGAGTAGCTTAAATTTTAAAGACATGATTTGTTAAATTAAGTAATATATTTTTTGGCGGGGGGGCCAGGAAGTGAGATGCTTCCTACTTTACAAATCTTATAACAGCTCTCTGTTTTCTAGTCAGGGGCTTTTTTTTTTTTGGAGAGATTTTCACTGTAGGGCGCGTGCGCTCGCCAGACAGACAGAGAGAGACATAGAGACAGAAAGCAAGAAATCCCCCCCCAGGGGGGATGGTCACGCCACAATCCCTTCTCCTCCATTCTCCTCTCGAGATCTTGGGCATGCACGCACATGTGCCCAGAGTGAGTTTTAAGCCACCAGGTCCGGGACACGAACCGCGGTCGACTACGTGGGAATCCAGCGACATAGCCATTACGCTAACTGCTGGTTCCCTTAAATTAAGTAATATTAATATGCTTGAGTTATTTCTAAATATTGAAGCATTAATTATTAAGTAGAAGATTAAGTGTTTTAAGTAATATTAAAGTTTGAAATATAGTTGAATCTGTTAACAACTTTGTTATAAGAAAATATTTGTAGATATTATTGAATAGATGTTAAAATTCTAGGAAAAAAGCTAGAAATTATAGAAACAATTATGTATCTACAATATACAAAGAAAATTAATATATTTTTGATGAACATGAAATAAAAAGAAAAGATGTGAGGGTATGTTTTTGTTCAAGAGTAGTTTTGTCTGTTATAGAGGATGTTTGAATATTATTTTAAAGCAAGTAAATAAAGATGGACTATTATAGATAAAACTAAATGAATACAAAAAGTTAGAAAAAGGAAAAATAGGATCTTAAGTTAAAAGTAACTGGAATTGGTTAAATGTATCCAAAAACATTGATAAAGACTAAAATTTGTTTTACATAATATTAACAAAAATGAGTGAAGTTTTTTTTTTAACTTTTTGAATATAAGAAAGAAAACAAGAATAATTCTGTGTGCCTTCTGTCTTAGTTTGTTTATTTAGCTGCTGTAGTTTGAAAGTCTGATTCTAATCTATTTCAGAGCAAAGATTTTATAGCTATGGTTTAAATTTATTTTTTAATTGTCACTTTGGTTAATTAAATGACAGTCAGAGCCCTAATACTGTTTTAAAAAGTGTTCTAAATCTTTGATATTTGACAGAATTCTCAAGTCAAATTTCATTTTCAATTTAAGCTTTTTGACATACTAATTTTTGGAAATTTTTTTAAAAAGTTATTTTATTTAACTTTATTTATTTTTTTATTTTAATTTGACCACAGAGGGAGAGAGAGAGAGAGAAAGAGAGAGAGAGAAAGCCTCCAGGTCCAGGACTTGAACTGCAGTTGACCATGTGGGAGTCCAACACCCTTAACCACCGTGCCACCTGCTGGCCCCTAATTTTTGGAAATTCTTAACAGGGTTATTGGATGTCTGAGAAAAACAGATATGACTTTATTATATGTTGAAATTATATGGGAAATATTGTCCAATATGAAATTTTGTTTAGTTCTCTGTACACAAATTTGTGTCAAGGTGTTCAAAGTTGTATGAGATTCTCAAACAACAGTTATGCATTAGTATGTTATTAGTCATATTTGTAATGCAAAATAGTTCTAATGTAGTTTGTCAAAGAAGTGATCAAATTTGATAATAAATTATTGGTTTGGGGTTATGGTAAAATAAGATCTTGAGCCATGGCCATGTTGTTTTAAAAAATTGTTTAACTATATATTTATTTGTTTTAACTTGACCAGAGAGAGAGAGAGAAAGAGAGAGAGGGAAAGTGAGAAAGCAAGCCACCAGGTCCAGGACTCAAACCACCATTGGCTATGTGGGAGTCCAGCAACATTAACCACCATGCCATTTCCTGGCTCCTTAAATTTTTATTGTCTATAGTTAATTACTTTATTCTGAGGCTCTTTCTAAAACATTTTGTAATAAGCTATAATCCAAAAATTGTGTCTTTTAAGAAAATTAATAAAAAATACTCTGATAAGTACTCTTGAATATAAGTTTTTGATGAGTTTGAGATCAGACTTCTGAACTTCCAGGATTTAAATGAAAAGATTGGACAACAGTAACACTGCAAACTTAACAGAAGACAGATTAATTACATGGCTAAAGTGGGGAAATAGAATTTTATGACTTTTGGCTAAAACATTACTGATTTTCTTATATGCCTTGTTTTCCAAATTAAAGAATTATTTTTTTTTCTTTTGAGCTGTTGATCACTTCAGCAATTTGCTGAAAAACTTGTTTTTTGAAAATAGAATTGAAACATAAATTTTTCTCCCTTCCTGATGCCTCCAGAATTGGAAAGTGTTTGTGAGTATTGTTGTTTTGTGTCAGTATGATTATTGGCATAAATTCAATGATACTTGTTGCCTTGCATCAGAAATCAAAAATACTGGTTATTGCCAGGGCTTGGGACAGAATGTCATATCTGAAAACATAACTAGAAAGCTAAGGAGCTAAGGTTGATTCAAAAAAGCCAAGAGAGGGAACCAGTAGTTAGCGTAATGGCTATGTCGCTGGACTCCCACGTAGTCGACCG
>NW_006159480.1:1708798-1709222 GCF_000334495.1 Tupaia belangeri chinensis | reverse complement strand
GGCCGACACACGCGCCCTTAAAAAAAAACCCCCAAAAAAAAAAAAAAAAAAAAAAAAGGCCAAGAGAAGCTCTTGGAAATATTGCCTTGTATTATAAGCAGTTCTGCCTGGCAGAATGTCACTTCCCGACAGGCCCAAACTTTTCCAAGTACAGGTACTTAAAGGCACAGTCAGATGGTAGATTCCTGACTTGGCTCAGTAGCCTTGGGAGGATTTTTAAAGAGTCTAATCTAAAGCTCCCTATAAAAGGTTTCAGCAAAGTCAACTCAATCAATTAGCATTCTTAGTGGACTTTGTGCAAATAACAGACAAAATTAAGACTAAACAATATTTTTCTATTTCATTTATTCCTACTCAAATCTTTATTACTTCTTTACTCCTAGCATTTTTTAGATTTTTTTTTTTTTTGGGGAGGTTTTCGCTA
>NW_006159480.1:1700781-1708677 GCF_000334495.1 Tupaia belangeri chinensis | reverse complement strand
GGATCTTGGGCACTCACGCACACGCACCTGGCATGAGTTTTAAGTCACCGGGTCCGGGATGCAACCCGCGGTTGACTACGTGGGAGTCCAGCAACATAGCCATTATGCTAACTGCTGGTTCCCCATTTTTTGGATTTTTTGTTACTTATCCAATTCCTTGAAGCATCATGTTAGGTGGTCCTTTTGCCATCTTTCCATCTTTTTCTTATGCACACGAATTGCTATGAGTTTCCCTTTTATGAGTGCTTTTGCAGTGTCACATAGATTATGGAATAGTGTGCACTCATTATCACTTGTTTCCATGAATCTTTTGACTTCACTCTTAATCTTTGCAGTAGTCATGAAGTTATTCAGAAGTAGGTTATTTAGTTTTCATGTATTTGTGTGTTATAGAGGCTCTTTCCTGAGATTAATATCAAGTTTAATTACATCATGGTCAGAGAAGATGATGGATATAGTGTCTATGACTTTTAATCTGTGGAGGCTGGTTTTGTGCCCTATCATGTGGTCAATCTTTGAGAAGGTATCATGTGGAACTGAAAAAAATGCATATTTTGTGTTTTGGGGGTGCAAAGTTTTATAGATATCTATCAAGTCCATTTGATTTATGATATCATTTAGGTCCTGAATCTAATTTTTTGTCTCATGTACCTTTCTAAAGGGGATAATGAGGTGTTGAGACTCTGTGTTATAGTCTATGTCTCCTTTTAGATCTAACAGTCTTTCATTTACAAATTTGGGTACTCCTGAGTTGGGTGCAACGATACTTATAAGCTTATATCTTCTTAGGGAATTAGCCCTTTTACTACTATATAGTGCCTTTATCTATCTTTTCTTACAGTTTTTGCCTTAAAATCTATTTTCTTTGAAATCAGTATAGTGACTCCCACTCTTTTTGGTTTTCATTTGCATGGAATACCTTTTCCCAGGCCCTTCACTTTCAATCTGTGTATGTCTTTATCCATGAGATGGGTTTCTTGTAGGCAGCAGATGGAGGGTTTCTGATTTTTAATCTGTTCAGCCAATCTGTGTCTCTTGATCAGAGAATTTAATCCATTAACTTTCAACGTTATTATCGATATTTCCAGATTTGTCCCTACCATTAAGTTGGTCATATTAAACAAACTGTACAGAAAATAAATGAAAGCAAAAACTTATTATTTGAAAAGATAAACAAGATTGACATACCATGGGAACCAGCAGTTAGCGTAATGGCTATGTCGCTGGACTCTCACATAGTCGACCGTGGTTCGCGTCCCAGACCCAGTGGCTTAGAACTCACGCTGGGCACGTGTGCATGCGTGCCCAAGATCCCGAGAGGAGAATAAAGGAGAAGAGATTGCAGCGTGACCATCCCCTCTGGGGGGTGATTTCTCGCTTTCTGTCTCTCTGTCTCTCTCTGTCTGTCTGGTGAGCGCACGCGCCCTATAGTGAAAACCTCTAAAAAAAAAAAAAAAAGATCAACATACCATTAGCTAGACTAATTAAGAATAAGAAAGGAAGGAATCAGATAAATCAAATTTACAATGAATCAGGTAACATTACAACAGATATAATAGAAATACAAAACATCATTAGAGGATACTTTGAGTGACTATATGCCAAAAAAAAGAATAAAACCTGGATGAGATGGGAAAATTCCTGGATAAATACAATCTACCAAGATTGATTCAGGAAAACATAGGAAGCTCTAAAACATCTATAACAAGCAATGAGATTGAATCAGTCCAACAAAGGAAAGTCCAGGTCCCATTGGTCATGAAGAGTAAAATTTCTTATATGCTGTTGGATATGTTTTGCAGGTATCTTGTTGAAAATTTTTGCACCTACATTCATCAGAGATATAAGTCTGTAACTTCATTTTTTGTCTTATCCTTATCTGTTTTGGGAATGAGGATGATGGAGGCTTCATAGAATAAATTTGGAAGTGTTCCTTCTTTTTGGACCTTTAGAAACAATTTGAGTACAATGAGTGTTACCTCTTCTTTAAAAGCTTTTTAAATTTAGCAGTGAAGCCAATGGGAGAGGAGGCAAAACATGCCTTTCTTGGAGTGATCAGGTACATGGGTTTCTTTTATTTGATTTTGAGAGCAAGAGACAGAATTTGGAATTCAGTGAAAATATTTACCATTATTCTGGCTCAAAAAAGGTGAGACATGTGGAATCAGGGGCTTGTAGGTTATTCATGGGTTTTACAGTTTTTAGGTTGGTAATTGGAAGAAGATAGCTAAGCAGGAAAAAAAAAATGTACTTAACAGAAATGAGGAGGCTTAATATACATCACAAAAATACTATGCCAGGGACAGGATGTAGGAAGAATCCTGTTACCAATGGGTCAAAGTGATCTGTTAATGTTTGTGAGCATGACTCCCTCCAAGTGTCTCTGAAAAGGATTTTGGAAAATAGAAAAAAAAAAAAAAAAAAAAGCAGAGTTCTGTACTCATTAGCAAGCTTGCTGTCTTCTTTTTTCTATATTATAATTAAATGTGATTTCAGTTTTAAAAACATAACAGCAAAAGCTGGTGCTAACATAATAATATTGAAAAACTAAAGAAAAAGTTCTGAGTACTTTGAAATAAACACATGCCATTTCCTCCAATCCTGACTCTAAAACTGTCCCCATTCACCAAAAAATACATCAGTCATCACTCATTTACCCTCAGGATTGAGAGGTTTTTCAAAAAATAGTGGAGACTGTAACTGAGCAGAGACCTTCTAAGTGGGATGGATCCTCAGTTACCCCCTGTTTAAAAAAAAAAAAAGTGAGAATTTCCCAAACTGAAAATAAGGACTGAACTAAAATAAAGTGTATTTTCTGAGTTTCTTGGAATACAGAACCTATTTACATTGTAATGGCCTAGATTAAGGGAAAAGTCTTCAGATTTTGGTTGTAATAATGAAAGAACATTGGCCATGAATAATGGTCATTTGACCTCTAAAACTCTCACTTAAAGGAAAGATAAGGTTTTTATTTCAACATTTAAGATGTTTTGTAGGGCAGAAACTGTTGGCTGTGGGCTCAAAAGACCCCAGGCTGAATGACCCCAAAAATCTAAACAGAGATTTGATAATTTAAGGCCTCTCTAATGAAGAATCTCCATGACATAATCATGTCCTCTTGAAACAATCAGTGAACCAATCATGTGCCTGGGACCTCTGCCCCTAATTTTTCCCTTAAAAATGCATGTAGGGAACACCTTGAGGAGACAGGATTTTTCAGCATGAGTTACCTGCTCTCCTTACTTTGTGCTTTGCAATAAATCTCTATTTTCCTTCATCACACCATGTGCCTATGGTTTGGTTTTATAGCGTTTGGGTGAGTGAACCTGATTTGAGTTTGGTAACAAGAGCGAGAGATAGAGTTTGGAATTTAGTGATGAGTTTTTCCGTTGGTCTGGCCCCAAAAGTCAGGACATGTGGAAGGGGGGATTTGTAGCTAATAGGTGGGTTTACAGTTTTTAGGTTGGTGATTGGAAAAGAAAAATTGCTTAGATCAGAAAAGACTGTACATTAACAGAGATAAAGAGGCTTAATATACATCCCAAAAATGCTATGACAGGAGTAGGATGTAGGGAAGATCCTGTTATCAATAGCTGAAAATGGTCCATCAATGTTTGTGACTATGACTCCCTCCAGGCCCACTGGAGAGAATTTGGGGAAATAGAAAAAGCAGTCAGACTTTTCTCCTCACTTCTCATCTGGTGCCCACAGAGCTCCCTCCTATCCTCCCTGCTCATACCTGTCTACCTACTCTAACATTTTTTCCTGAAGCTCTACAAAATGCACATGTTCAGCTTGTTAAATAGATTCCAAAGTAACTTGTGTATAGATAACCTTTGTGAAATGCAAACTACAGATCAGGAAATTCTTTCAGACCACTTCGGCTGGCTGTTTGTACTGTAACACATTGGCAAAAGTTGTGCTTCTTAGCCGGAGGCCTGTGCATCTTGGATGGATACAGTCAGCTGATGCAAACTAGATCTAGCCTGTCATCAGACCTGTGCTGCACTCAGATCTAACCCTAATGTAGCACATGGCACCCTACTTTGCATTCAGCACCAGACCTTACATGGAGTAGTAGTCTGCTCTCCCCCTAAATCATTATCATTCATGGACTGTTTCTACCTCTAAGACATTCCCCCTTCCTATACCCTTATACAAATCACTAAACCCCTTCCTAGGGTGCAATTTCTCTCACCCTCTCTCTCTCTCTGTTGGACCAGGGAACCACACCTGGGAGCATTCCCAATAAAGGCTCTGCATTTCTATTTTGTGCATGGTCGGTCCATTCCTTATATTTGGCACCAAAACCTGGGAGGAATTTTTGTGCCCTGCAGTCCCTGTGAGGGCCTCTCCTCTCCTGAACCAGGAACTAACCCACCAACCACTAACTAGCCACTTGCTCTGGCCTCTGAGAGCAAGTTCACCTGCCAATGGTTTCTAGGACTCAAACCTCTGAGTTCTCTGTCTGAAAACATGTCTGTGTCAGGGTCCCTTTTGACTCCTGGAGCTCAGGTGATTGTAGAGACTTCCCAATTTCCTGCTGCACATCAACCTGTTCTGCTCCATGAGGGCAAAAAGAGATTTGGGACATGTCTCCTTTTTCTGCTCACTTGAGTACCGGGCACAATGGGTAATACTGAGTCCATAACTGAGCCAAAGATGCTGCTGGGCTGGCTGTTCCATAATCTCACCAAATTAGGACTCGCTCAGGATCTTCACTGCAAGCAGCTTTTATTCTATTACACTGTGGCCTGGTCATAATTCCCTTTGGACAACAGGTCCAAATGGCCTCCTGAGGGGACTTTTGATTACAATGTCCTCACTGATTTGGATAACTACTGCCAAAGGGTAGGAAAATGGTCAGAGGTTACATATGCCCAAGTCTTTTGGGACCTGGGCTCCTGCCCCTCCCTCTGTACCACCTGCACTACCACCCAAGTCCTTCTCACAATCTAAGACCAAATCTCTCCTGGAGGCCAATCTCTCTCCTATAGATGAACTGCCTGAAACTCTTACTTCCTCTCCTTCCTGGAACCTGCACAAGAGTCCCCAAACATACCTTGGTACTATTTGGCACTGACTGTCCCAGACCACCATACCACTCCCCCACATTTACATCATGCCTTCACTGCCTCCCCTCTTCCATGTCCTTTGCTCCCATGCTCTCCTCATCTGTCTCCAGTTAGTTGACATACCCCCTCACATTCTCACCATTCTTCCACCCCTTTCCCCTAGTTCTAACCTCTTCTGTCCTCTCCGGGAAGGGAAGAGACAATACTGTCAGGGTCCATGTGCCCTTCTCTCTCCAAGATCTATTGAAAATAGAAAGAAAACTTGGTTCTTTCTCTGATAACCCCACGGCTTTTACCAAATGGTTCCATTATCTTACTGAGATTTATAATCTTACTTGGGATGACCACTATGTAATTCTGTCCTCCACCCTTATTGAAGATAAGAGAGAGTGAGTCTAGGCTGCAGCCTGAGAACATGCTGACCAAGCTGCTTGGTCAACCCGATTCTACCAGTCAGACAAGCAACTGTTCCTACTACTGACCCTGGTAGGACTATCAGTAGGAAACCCTGGCCAAAAAAGGCAAGACTACATGATCTAATGCCTCCTGGGTGGAATGCAGGCTATCTCTAACAAAATTGTCAATTTTGACAAACTCTGAGAAATCACCCAGGGGACAGATGAAACCCCAGCAGTGTTCCTCAGTTGCCTTACAGAGACCTTAATTTTTATACAAGATTAGATCGCACTTCACTGGCTGGGGCCATGGTTTTGGCATCTCACTTTATTCCCAGTCAGTGCCTGATATCCGTAAAAAAACTTAAATGGGCAGAGGATGACCCTCAGACCCCTGTCCGTGATCTGATCAAAATGGCATTTAAGGTTTACAATGCTCAGGAGGCAGTGGCTGAGGCTGAATGCCAAGCCCACCCTCACCACCTGGTGGCACTCCAAACCCTGGCCCTGAGCCCAGCAGTCCCACAGAGGCACAAGAATGGGGCTTCCTCATCTAAGTCTGTTCTCCCTGGACCATGCTTCAAGTGTGGGAACATGGGCCACTGGGCTTGACAATGTCCTTGGCCCCAGCTGCCCATCAAGCCATGCCCCAAGTGTAAACAGTCTGGTCATTGGGGAAGTGAGTTACCAATGGCTGACTCATCCCTGGTGCCTCCACACAGGTGATTCCCTCTTTGGAGCTGTTGAGGCTAGCCACTGTCTGAAGAGGCCCAGACTTGAAGATCCCATCACTCTTACTGAGCCCAGGTTAACACTACAGGTAGCAGGTAAGTCCATCTCTTTTCTTTTAGACATGTTGGGGGCTACCTAATCATCCTACCCTCCCATCTGGGCTACTTTTTCTTTCTCAGATCTCAGTCATGGGAATAAAAGTCATACCCTCCTGCCCACCTAGGGCAGCCACCCTAGCCTGCCATATAGGTGGACAACTTCTCTTCCACTCCTTCCTAGTTATGCCATCATGTCCATTCCCCATTCTGGTCAGAGACGTCCTTCACCAATTGGGAGATACCTTCTAACTTCCTGCTGCAGCCCCTGCCACTCACTTTCTCCTCTGTCTCATCTGCTCATCCATTGACTCTGATCTCTCCAGTCCTCCCTCCTTTCCTCTTCCCCCTGAAGAAGTTATCCCTGTTGTCTGGGACACTTCTGAATCAGTTGTGGCCTCCCCCTCTTCTATGGACTCCCGCACCAAAAGAGTGGTTTTCTTTCTTGTTGTAGTACACATATCACTAGCATCCTCCCTTGTAGCCACTGAAACTGGGGAAAAGGCATTAGCCCAAGCATCTCCACCTCGCAGAACCTAGAGTAAAAACTCCAGTTAGCCATTGAGGCTTCAGCTGCCTCCCTGGCCTCACTCCAGTAACAAATTACTTCAGCCACCTTGGTAGCTCTTCAAAACTAACGTGCCCTTGACCTACTGACAGCAGAGAAAGGGGGCACCTGTCTGTTCCTCAGGGAGGAATGCTGCTACTATGTGCATGAGACAGGGTTGGTTGAAAAAAAAAAACATTGATGTTCTCAGTTGTCTAAACAAAGAACTATGGTGCCAGCAACAAAAGCCCACTTCTCTTTTCCCAGACTGGTGGGAATCTACCCTCATCACCTGGATTGATCCTATTTTAGGACCATTACTTCTCATCTGCCTTCTCTTCATGCTTACACCCTGTTTCCTCAGGTTCCTCCACAGCTGAATTCAAGAAGTTTTCCAGGTGGCTGTTAACCAAATGTTCCTCCATTCCTACACACAAGTTCCCACCGAGCCCTTGACCCCTGATGTCCTCTCTTTGTCACAACTCAGCAAGAAGTAGCTAATGATCAAACAGTGACCTATAACACCAAAACAGTCAGGGGATGTTAGACTGGGAGCATGGGCAACTTGGATATAGGAGTTGGACACCACGCCCCAGTTGGCTGATGCAACCCAGATCTAGCCTGTCATCACACCTATACTACACTCGGATCTAACCCATGGCACCCTACCTTGCATTCAGCCTCAGACTCTATGTGTCACAGTAGTCTGCTCTCCCCCTAAATCATTACCACACATGGACTGTTTCTACCTCTCAGACATTCCCCCTCCCTATCCCCTTATAAAAATCACTACACCCCTCTTTAGGGCTTGACTTCTCTGGTCTTCTTTCTAGGTCAGACCATTGAGCCCCGCCTGGGAGTGTTCCCAATAAAGGCTCTACATTTCTGTTTCTTGTGTGGTCAGCCCATTTCTTACAGTTCTAGACTATATGATACCTTTGAATAATATCCTAACTATTCATGCAGTATGTGTAGTGGCAAACACTTCATCTTGTACTTAAATAAATAAATCTTCAGAAGTAGAAACTCATCTAGGTAATATAAGACAAAAT
>NW_006159480.1:1684145-1700433 GCF_000334495.1 Tupaia belangeri chinensis | reverse complement strand
TTTGTTGCATGTATGGAAATTAGATGTGCTTTCAGATTTTGCATCTACACAGTGGAAGCTGGTGCAAACATAATGGTAATGAAAATTTAAAAGCAAGGATTCTGTATAGTTCAAATGAACGTACCCTTTTTCCTTTCCTTTAATCCTGATTCCCCACAAAAATGGAAAATTGTCTACTGATAATGTGTATGGGGACCAGTAGTTGGCATAATAGCTATGTCTCTGGACTCCCATGTAGTTAACTGTGGCCCAAGTCCTGGACCTGGTGGCTTAATCTCATGCTGGGCGCATATGCACGTGTGCCCAAGTTCCCAAGTGAAGAATGGAGAAGAAGAGATTGCTGCATGGCCATCATCTCTGGGGGGTGATTTCTCACTTTCTGTCTCTCTCTTTCTGGCGAGCACACATGCCCTATAGCAAAAACCTCTTAAGAGAAGAAAAGCAAAAACAAATAATGTGTATGATAATATCTTTTACTGAGCCCATATGCAGTGTAATTCAAGGTGGTAAAATTAATTTTGTGTGTTGTAAAGATGTGCAGTGACTAAATGTAAAACAAAAAGAAAAAAAGGAAAAAAAAAAAAGAAGAAAAATAATTAATTATTTTTTAAAAATCCTGGACCCAGCAGTTGGTGTTATGGTTATGTTGATAGACTCCCATGCAGTTCACCATGGTTCAAGTCCCAGATCCAGCAGATTTAAACTCACACTGGATATGTGTACCAAATAACAGGGGGAACTGGAACACAGCAGGAACCCCTGAAATTAGACTGTGTGCTCAGTTTTCCCTTCTTTTGAGCAAAAAAAAAAAAAAAAAAAAAAGAAAAAGAAAATTTCCAGAGGTGAAAATCAACAAGGGTTGAACGAAAAGTATTTTCTGAAAGGGTTAGAATGTCATTTCCCACCCTTCTCCCACACTGTCTCTGGTATCTACAATTGCTCTTCATGCTTTTATACAGTCCAATGTTTCTGTTTTGGCCATGGAGTGCAGACATTCAGTATATATTAAGTGGGGACATACAATGCTCCTCTTTCATAGCCTAGCCTGCTTCACTTAACAGAAAATCTTACATATTCTCTTTTTTTTTATAGTTGAGTAGTACTCCATGGCGCATATGTGCCACACTTTTTTAATCCATTCACCTGTTTATGAACATTTGGATTGGTTCCAAGTCCTGGCTATTGTGAATAATAATGCCACAATAAATATGCATGTGGAAGTGTTTTTCTGACTGAGTGCTTTTCTATTCTTGGGTAGATACCCAAGAGTTGAATTGCTGGGTCATATGGTAGTTCTGTTTGTAGGTCTTTGAGGAATCTCTACACTGTTTTCCACAGTGGCTGTACTAATTTGCATTCCCAGAATGCAAGGTTAATTTGTATTTCTTTTTTAAAAATAATTATGTATTCTATTTAACTTTATCTATTTATTTATTTATTTAATTTGATCAGAGTGAGAGAGAAAGAGAGAAAGCAAGCCACCAGGTCTGGGGCAAGCCACCAGGTCTGGGGCAGAAACCATAGTCAGTCATATGGGAGTCCAGTGCCCTCAACCACTGTGCCACCTCCTGGTCTTATATATTTCTTATAATTTTATTTAATCATTGTACATTTTTACAGCCTGAAACATGTTTTTTCCCAGTATGTATAAGGTGCATGTCATTCAGATAAAAGATTTTAGCATGGGGACCAGCAGTTAACGCAATGCCTATGTCAATGGACTCCCACATAGTCAACTGCGGTTCGAGTCCTAGACCCAGTGGCTTAAACTCATGCCAGGTGAGAGGAGAATGGAGGAGAAGGGATTGCAGCATGGCCATCCCCCCTGGGGGGTGATTTCTCGCTTTCTATCTCTCTGTCTCTCTCTGTTTGTCTGGCGAGCGCACGCGCCCTATAGCTAAAACCTCTCCAAAAAAAAAAAGATTTTACCATGTGCATTTATATTCTAAAAGTCAAAGGGCAGATTAAGACTTCAGACTTTGGTTATGGTAATTAAATAATTTAAGCCATGATATTTCTGAAATTCTGACTTAGAGGAAAGATAAGGTTTTAACTTAAATTCTCAAGATGTTTTGCAGAATGGAAACTCTGGCCTTGAGCATACAGACCCCAGGCTGAATGGTGCCAGAAACCTAATGTTTTTCCCCTTCCAGAGTAGGAAAGATTACCAAAGATCCCATCAATCGACAAAGTCCATGAAATAAACCTGCTCCTTTGAAATAATCTTTTTTAAACCATCTTTCTTTTTTATATTTTTTCTTCTTTTTAAATGTTTGAATTTTATTATATTTATTTATTTTACTTTTTTATATTTCAATCATTGTATGCCATTACATCTTGTAAAATGAATTTTGCCAACATGAATACATTGTATTTTAGTCCAGATAAAGATATTATCATACACATTTTCAATGACAGATAATTTTTCCTTTTTAAAATTTTATTTTATTTGTTTGCATTCATTCACTGTACATTAATACAAAATACAAAATGATATTTTTTCCATTCAGAATACATTGTATATTGGCTCAATCAAGAACATTACCATACATGTTATTGTCAATAAATAATTGTCTATTCCTTTTTCTTATGTATTTTGCTTTTTTCCCCCCTTATGTCCTACCTGTTGCCCTCTTCCATTTCTCCCCTTTCTCCCACACTATCTCTGGTATCTACAGTTGTTTTCCATACCTTTTTTTTTTTTTTTCTTTTTTTTTTATTGATTCACTAAGGATCTTAATTAACTTAAAAGCTTTCAATAGCAAGCACAGCTGATATATGCATATCTATGAACACATGACTTTAGGTGTAAACTTGAATGAATAAAGTGAACAAACTATAAAGTAGCACCTAGCTGAAGCTATATAGCTTACTCCAGTCATTAAATGGGTACTAATAGATGTTTTTAACATGTTTTTTAATTTCAAGGAAAACAGTTTTAGTTTTAATAGATCAAAATTAAAACGTGTTAAGAGAAATTTACATAAAACTCAAAGCCAGAAAAAGGTTATAATTCAATTCAAATAGAAGGTAGATGAACTTATCAACCTTAAAGAGAAGACAGAATTCCTTAAATGCAGAAATCAAAGCCTTAAAGAAAATCAGTTGTTTTTTAGTCCAAAGTAAAAAAAATACTATGTTACTTATTCAGTTTCATGTAATTAATCTCTCTTCTATTGAATTTGCAGTGTTTTATGTTTTGATCTTTTCATTTAAACTCTGAACGTTAACATTTAACTCCAGACTTGTCCCTACCAATAGGTTGGCCGTTCTCTTGTTTGTTTTCTGTACTCTCATTTCTATGTGTCCAACTTTAGTTTTCCCGGTATAATACTTTGTGCAGCACTTTGTTCAGCACTTCTTGGAGAACCGGTCTGGTACTGGAAAATTATTTCAGATTTTGTTCATCTGAGAACGTTTTTTGTCTTTTTTGCCCATATGAAAGGTAATCTTGCTGGGTATAGTATTCTTGGTTGAAATTGTTTTTCACTTAACACTTTGAATATATTTTTCCATTCTTTCCTTGCTTGCGTTGTTTCTCATGAGAGGTCTGATGTTAGCCTGATGGGATATTATTTAAAAGAAACTTGATGTTTCTCTCTTGCCAAATTTAGTATTTTGTCTCTGTCTGTGATCTTAGTCAATCTGGCTATGATGTGACTTGGGGAAGATTTTCTTGGGTTGATTGTATGTGCGGTCATTTGTATTTCTTGGGTCTGGATATATGAGTGCCTCTAAAAGTTTGGAAAGTTTTCTTCCAGGATTTTGTGGAATAGATTATTAATGCCTTTACTAGATTCTTCACCTTCTGGGGTACTGATGATCTGGATGTTTGGGCATTTAATGCTATGTTATTCTCATTTTTCAGGTTGTTTTTTCAGTCTTTTTGCTGAATTTTTCTATGTCAGAGGTTCTATCTTCTACATCTGATATTTGATCTCTACATGATCTAATCTGCTTTTGATAGTCTCAAGAGAGGTTTTGATTTCCTGTATTACAGTCTTCATCTCTAACAATTTCATTTGATTCTTTTTATGATGTACATCTCCTCTTCCAGATCATGCAAGATCTAGAACTGACTTTCTCTTTTCTCCTGAATTTTCTGGAGTTCATTATCTCTCTTCTCTTGCATCTCTATTAGCTTTGTCACTATGAATATTTTAAATTCTTTATCTGAAATTTCCATGAGTTCCTTTGTATGGTCTGTGGAGAAAGGGTAGTTATACTTTTCCCTTAGAGGAGAGGTATTTTCTTGATTTCTCATATTTCTTGTGCCTCGTTGATGCCTCGGATGAATTATACATTTTTTTCCTAGTTTTAGAGTTAAATCTGAGCGTTCAGATGCATGCAGGAGGAGGTGGCCTGTAATTGCCAAATAGTACCATTATTTTTTTTCCTTTGTGCAGGCAATTCAATGAAATTGAGGATTAATCTGACGCTAAAAGTATTCAGATATTTGGCTACTGAGCACCTAGATCTGCCTAGAAAATTAGAGGTTGGAGGCTGAGCAGAAAAGTGAGAAAGGTAAAAAGAAAAAGAAAAGAAAAGGAAAAGACAAAAACAATTTTAAAAAAGAAATATATTTTTAAGCAAAAAATGAAAACAGAATGGGACCACTCATAATTCAGATAGAGATGGTTGCTGATTTGCTTGTCCAATGAGAGCAGGGAGAAAGGTAAGAATTGCAAGATAAAAGAGCAACAGAAAGCTAAGAAGTTTAAAAATTTAAAATAAAAATATTTGTAGAGAGATGGAGAGAGATAGAAAGAATAAATAGGGTGCTCTAACCTGGCTCCTGGCTAGATCTTGGGGCACAAGGGTGAAGTCTGGGCAGAAGGTCTTCACTAGTACTAATCCCTGAAGAGGGCTTCTCAGAATTCAGATATAGATGGCTGCTGATTAGCTTGTCCTGGCTCCTGGCTCTATCTGGGTGCAAACAATCTTCACATTAGTCTTGTACTTGGGACACCTACTCTTAAAAATGCATGTGGGTTTAGGCCAACAGGTGTGATGGAGGTTAAGGCACTTGATCCCTGTTTCCCATGGGAAACTGCGTTTTGAGTCTCAGATCTGAAAAAATCATGCAGGACATATGTTTGTGCATGCCAAAGTAAGAGGAGAATGGAGGGGAAGAGGCTGTAGCATGGTTATCACCGCTGGGGTGATTTCACATTTTTCCTCTCGGCCTCTATATCTCTTTCTCTCTCTGGCAAGCACACATGCCCTATAGCAAACAAAATAAAATACAAACAAAACTTTTTTTAAAAAAAGGCAAAAAATATGCTAACAAAGTGCATGGGAAACCTCTTAGGGAGATCTGGCTTTTCCAGCATGAGCCGCCTTGCCCTGCTTGCTTTGCACATACCCTTTCCTTCATCATACCTTCTGGCTACAGCTTGATTTTGACACTTGGGAGAGTGAACTTAGTTTATGTTTGGTAACAAGTACTAGGAATATTTTATCTGTACAGGATCTGAGGAATAGCAGTGGGATTAGGAAACTCAGCTCCTCCCTAGTGTCTTTCCCAAGATGCCTCTGGGGAGTAAAGAAAATAGGCTATAAAGGATACCTCTGCAGGCTCCCCAACTAATATATTTTGGGGGTGGCTTTGTGACTCCAGGTACCCTATGACTAGCCTAGCTGGATTCAGTTGTGACCCCTGTGAGACAGGAGAACCTGCACACAGCCATCAGTGCCACTTATACTCGCCAACTATTCCACACAGAGGAACTCACTCTGCTGGAAAGGCCCCATCTATCAGGCCCATTCCCTGCCATATTCCTCTGTCTCTTCCTACCCTCCTCTCACCAGGATGCAATGCTGCAGGCTGAAGCTCCAAGGTAGAATTGCCATGGTGCTCACACTGAGTGCAAGGAACCACAGCGCACAGGCAGCTGCATTTCATGGTCAACTGGGCACTGGTGGGAGGAGGTGTTTTTCTAAAGACTGTAGGAAGAAGAGAGCAGTTTGTCCCCAAAGTCCATAAGAGCTCCTGTGCCCCTGGCCACCTTCTCCCACAGTAGTCCCTCTACCCAGGTAGTACAGAGCACTCTCAGAGTAGAGATGGCTGCAAACATCCCAGGGCAAAATGCCCACTCTGGCAAATCATGCTGCAAGAATCTCTCAATTCAAGATTGCTATATCAGAACCTACACGAGCCAGCTCTGTGCTGGGCACTGGTGGGAGGAGGTGTTTTTCTAAAGACTGTAGGAAGAAGAGAGCAGTTTGTCCCCAAAGTCCATAAGAGCTCCTGTGCCCCTGGCCACCTTCTCCCACAGTAGTCCCTCTACCCAGGTAGTACAGAGCACTCTCAGAGTAGAGATGGCTGCGAACTTCCCAGGGAAAAATGCCCATTCTGGCAAATCATGCTGCAAGATTCAAGATTGCTATATCAGAACCTCCACGAGCCAGCTCTGTACACTCAACTGGTTTACACTGGAGCCTGAATCACCTGTGCAGCTCCCATACCCTGCCCATCACCTAGCATTTTCTGGCTACCAACCAGCCTGAGCTTTAGTCACCTGAAAAGGAGCGATGCATGTGGTGCCACTGTGCAGCAGTCCCAGGCTGCATGAGTGAAGCCACCACTGGGGTGGTCTCCCCTGTTTGGCCCAGGGCTCAGTTGGGGGAAAATACCTGGGCTCCTCCCCCAGTGCTCCCAGAAGGTGGAAAATGTGTGGAACAGGTCTAGACAGGTCCAGAGGATCAGATGGGCCCAGGGGTCAGGCCATCCTGGGAGCCTGGCCTGGCTGGAAAGGCTTTCCATGCTACCATGAGTTGCCCAGAGATTGGCCCCACAACAACTGCAAGTTCCAATACATGCTTTTATTTACACAGATCATTGGGGACTGCATGAGAGACTTGGAGGGGTGGTCCTATGGGACAGATATCTGGAAAGATTTACTGAAAAAGAGCCCTGGACTGAGCCCTGTGAGAAGGAATTCCTCAGATGGAGGAGAGGAGGATGGCACTCCAAAAGTGTGGAGTGTGGGGAGTGTGACAAAGTGTGCAAAGGCCTGGCATGAAGGTTATGTGTCCTGTCCACCCACCCTTAGAATGTGGATGGTGGGAATTACACTTCAGAAGCAGAGGTGGGATACACTGCTGCATTCACTTGGCAAATGCCAACAGCATAGGTATAACTGAACTGGCCAATTCCCTGTAGGAGGAGTCACTTCCTACTCCCCAAGGAAAAGCCACCTTGGAGGTACTCCACCAAGCCTCTGAATGAAGAGCCAAGGCTTGGACCCCAGGTGGCAGGAGTTCACACTAAGGTTCTCAGAAAGGACAAGTGGTGAGCTGGAGATAGGTCCTAAGCTGGTCCAACATTTTGAGGCACCACAGGCTGGGAACTGCTGAACTCAGTTCCTAGGAGAACCCAGCTGTGCCTGCACTCTCTCCAGCAGGCAGTGGGTGTACTCTGCATGGACTGGGGAGTATCTGGGTTCTTCAAACTTCTCAATGACTGTTGGCTTCTGTGTCCACTCTCACCTCCACTTTCAGGTGAGCCCAGAGAGGTCAAGGGCTGATTTGAATTATCTAGTTTATTTTTCTGTTCTTGATTGTTCTAGCTAATGATGTGTCAATTTTATCTTCTCAAAGAACCAGCTTTGGTGTTATTTATATTCTGTATAGCTTTTTTATTGTCTATTTTTTTCCTCTTTTTTAAAATTTTTGTTTATTCAGTTCTTTAAATCATGACATTAGGCTGTTTATTTGCCACCTTCCTGTTTTTTTGTTTGTTTTGTTTTTTTTCTTGTGAGCACTAATTGCTAATTCTTATGACTGCTTTTACTGTGTACCATAGGTTACAAACACTTTTTTTCTTTGTTATAATTGGTTTCTCTAAACCTTTTATTTCAGTCTTAATACTGATAAGTATTAAGCCTTAAGCCGGTCCAACATTTTGAGGCACCACAAGCTGGGAACTGCTGAACTCAGTTCCTAGGAGAACCCAGCTGTGCCTGTACTCTCTCCAGTAGGCAGTGGGTGCACTCTGCATGGACTGGGGAACATCTGGGTTCTCCTAACTTCTCAATGACTGTTGACTTTCGTGTCCACTCTCACCTCCACTTTCAGGTGAGCCCAGAGAGGTCAAGGGCTGATTCGAATTATCTAGTTTATTTTTTCTGTTCTTGATTGTTCTAGCTAATGATGTGTCAATTTTATCTTCTCAAAGAACCAGCTTTGGTGTTATTTATATTCTGTATAGCTTTTTTATTGTCTATTTTTTTCCTCTTTTTTAAAATTTTTGTTTATTCAGTTCTTTAAATCATGACATTAGATGTTGGCTTGTCCATTTGCCATCTTTCCATTTTTTTCTTATGTACACTAATTGCCAAGAACTTCCTTCTTATGACTGCTTTTACTGTGTACCATAGGTTATAAACACTTTTTTTCTTTGTTATAATTGGTTTCTTTAAACCTTTTATTTCAGTCTTAATACTGATAAGTATTAAGTCTTCATACTTATCACCAGCAGATGTGTCATTTATCACAGACAATTATAACTATCTAATAATTGTCCTTCCTGACAGTTCACTTTTTTTGGCTTTTCTTAACTGCTTTCACATAAGTCAAGGCCTGTACTTTCTTAGATGTGTAGGTACAATCTCGCTGGGGCCTCTAAAATGTATTCAAATTAGCATGAGAATAAGAGGACATCCAGTTTTAGCCAAATTAAGGAGCCATTTATTAAGCCAGCAACTGCAAGAGAATTCATGTCATTCCAAAACCTCACAACCCTGAAGCAGAGGTGCGGGGGGAGGTTTATAAATGACACATCTGCTGGTGATAAGTATTAGGTTAGAAAGACAGGGATGAATGTCAGTGTTGTTCTACTGGTGATAAGCATTCAGTGAGGAATTTTAGGAGACATGTATGAGTTGGGTTACAAGGAAAAGGAAAGAGAAACGGAGTCATATTCAAAATGGAGGTGGTCATGCTTTAATAATAATATAATAATAAAGTCACAGAAACAAAATGTAAAAGGACAGTTGCTAGAAGCTCCAAGTGGACAAGCTTGAAAAATGTTTATAAGAGCATAAAATTTTACTTAGGCAAGAAGAATAAGTTCAAGGGACCATTGTATGTTATGTACTTAATAACATTATACTATCTTCTTGAAAAAGGTAGAAGAATAGATATTAAGTGTTTCACCACAGAAAAATAAGTTGTGAGGTAATGTGTATGTTAAATGGCTTGATTTAGCCTTTTTCTAAATTTTACATTTATCAAAACATTTTCTTGTATCATAAATATATAAAATGTATAGTCAAACTATTAGTATTATAAATAAGAAAAATAACATTATACTATCTTCTTGAAAAAGGTAGAAGAATAGATATTAAGTGTTTCACCACAGAAAAATAAGTTGTGAGGTAATGTGTATGTTAAATGGCTTGATTTAGCCTTTTTCTAAATTTTACATTTATCAAAACATTTTCTTGTATCATAAATATATAAAATGTATAGTCAAACTATTAGTATTATAAATAAGAAAATTATCACATTTTTTTGTAAAGACCAGTAGAAGAAAGGAGATATAAAAGAGGTAAATACTGGGTCAAGAAGAGAGTTTCTTTTAGTTATGACACATTAAACTTTGTAATGATGAGGACTTGGTGCCTGAATTAACAATGGCTGGAGCACAAGGCTTTAGGCTGAGTCTATGGACTAATTTTGTGGAGCATTGAGGGAAAGGATACTCTAATCATAGCATGTCGCCTCATCCTTTGTATATCATAAAAACCATTTTTCTCACATTGGTGTTGCAGACCTGGAGTGATGTTGAATGTAGTAATAAAGTACTTTTCATATTGCTGAGGAAACTATCAATAATTGATATCAGCTCTTCTCTTTCTTACAAAAGCATCAGGTAGAATTATGCCAGTAGGTGTTTTGTTGATTTTAATGCCATTTTCAAAAAGCTCATCCTAATCCCCAGGAGAAGTCCTCTGACACAATCACTCTTGATCTCTCTTGGACACAAAATTTCAGAGCTCATTGTCTCAATATGGGGTGAACTCCAAAGTCTTGGTAGGCAATGATGAAATCATAGGGGCCAGATGATAGGAGAAGTCCAAAATATGTTTTTATTCAAACTGTTTTTCCACCAGAATGTAGGGTGACAGGTTCAGAGCCCCAGGGCGAGGAGATCCCCAGAGCTCCTGAATGGCACAGAAGCAAAACAGTGAAAAGACAGTGAGCCTGAACTGCTCAGACAATGACACTGAGGGGGAGTCTCAACACTGTGAGTCTCTTATAAATGCCATTTTTATGCTCCGAGTCATGCCCTTGTCTGCCATGCCAGTCTGGTGCATTCTTTGTACAGATTGAAGGCAGACTGTGAAACTGGGAGTCATCTGTGTTCTTCATAGAAGTGTTCTTTCTGCAGAGGGCTGAGCCCGTACACATGATCCAGCTCCATCTTCTTAGCTCAGCACGTACATAGGGCTTTGTCTCTGTATTAAACAGCCTTTGGCATGTCATTTTCTCTGATTTGTCTCTTGCTACTTGCACAGCCTTTACAGACTGCAAGCGAGTTGCCATCTGAGGGCTGTTTTCAACACAAAAAGCCAAGTTTCTACAAAGATGGAGATCTGGTACTGGGTGGGTTTTTCCATCTTTATGTCTTGGATAAAGTAGGATACATAGTTCAGCAATCTTTTCTGATGAGTCCAACTAAAACTTTTCAATATTCTTGGTAAGTTCTTGGTTATATGTATACATATATGTAGATGAATTTATAACTATCATACAGTTTGCAGGTGGGGTGTAGTTTACACATTTATGTGAGTGGGCACATGTGAGATTAATACCACTGAGAATAATGAAAACTGCACAGAAGTGACAGAAATGCAGAATAGTGAATTCAGATATCCTGCCCTGTTATCCTTTTACCTTTCTTTTTCCAATACTTTCAAGACAAAGGATAGAAATTAATTTACTACAGTATGTCATGTAGTCCATCAACATTGTCCCTACATTTAGTCATTGTGAGGCTCAGAATGAGTAAGAACACTGGGAAATCAGCCCCTCCTACAGCCAAGGCCCCTATGGTGAGTTCCACATGAAGCATAATGGGACTAACTCTGAGCCTTACGGATGGTATTGTAGAAAAGTGCCTTATAAAGAAGTCATGAATGTCTGAGATCCACTGCCCTATACAGACCATGTTCCACAAAAAGTCAGTCATTTAATCCTGTCAGATACGAGACATACGGGCTTGTGAACCTCAGAGTCAAAAACAATCAGTAGATAGTTTATTGGAGGAGAACAATGTCCTTTGATCATAATTTCTAACATCTCCTGGGGAAAATGCAAAATATTTCTTCACATCTGATCTTTATGCAACTCTGTCTCATGCATCTGTAATAGCTGAGTTACTATAGTTAAGCCTAATGAGATGTTTGCCTGCAGATAGCCTGTGTTCTGTGCATACTTTGTTGGTTGCAATAATGAAGTATACTTGTTAAAACCTT
Organism: Tupaia belangeri chinensis; assembly: GCF_000334495.1. Taxonomy (NCBI): domain Eukaryota; kingdom Metazoa; phylum Chordata; class Mammalia; order Scandentia; family Tupaiidae; genus Tupaia; species Tupaia belangeri. Next base: position 1,688,950 of record NW_006159480.1, on the reverse strand, counting down.
CACTCTGTCAACATGTGTTGATCTCAGAAGAGGGTTAGACAATATGCAATTTACTTCCATGGATGTCTCTGTCCTCACTAATTTAGTTTGGGCTTATTTGAACTTGTCACTTCTATAAGTGGTCTTGCACTGGAGAGAGGTGATAGTGGAATTTATCATTTTTGAGTAGAACCTAAGACTTGTCTCTGTGGGAGGACTTCTCCTTGCCTGATATCTATTCCTTTTAGCTATTTTGTTTCTCCCTCTTTATCTTTTAACCATTAGGCAAAATAAAATATGCAGCAATTATTCTTATGCATGTATTATTGTTTTATTTGGTAGCAGCCACTGTTTTTCTCTACTGGTGTTAGGGTGGCAGAAACTGATTATAAATCATTAAAATTACCTGTGCTATCAGGAACTCTGGGTAAAAAGTAGGAGTGTGTTTTTGTCTATGAGGACAGGGTATAACACAGACTGGAATATTTATTGATTTTTACATTTCAGGAGGACAAAAATTGTATTCTGCCTCCTCTCCTAAGACCAGAGAAGTTTCTGGGAATACTTAGGCACTGTGGCAGGGTTTTTTTTTTATTTTTTTTAGAGATGATTTTTGTTATAGGGAAAGTACACGTACACTTACAAGAAAGACAGAGACAGAAAGCAAGAAATAACCTTCCTTCTCCTCTTGGGACCTTGGACATGCATGCCCAGCGTGAGTTTAAGAAGCTAGGCACTGTGGTCATTTTGTTTTGTTTTTGGTTTTGTTTTTAGAGGTTTTTGTTATAGGGCAAGTGCACTCACAGGGGAGTCGGGTAATGTAACCATTATGCCATCGGCTGGTCCTATTCTAGAGAAGTTTCTGGGAATATTTAGGCACAATGTTTTGAGATGCCAGAATTTTCTACTCCTGGACTTGTGAAAGTCATAGTGTGGACTCACATTGTTAACCTGACTTTGCAAATGGGTATCACATCTCTAACATTTATTGTCAGCACAATGTTATATCACTAAATACATATTTATGTTATTATTTCTATGACTACCAGATGTTATGTAGCATGATAAGCCACACTTGCTTATTTATTGTTGCCTATTTCTATTGTGACTAATTTTGTGCGGCCATAAGCATTATACAGGCATTTAATCTTTATAAATAAAATTTGCGTATTTTTCTGAGTCAGATTTTTGTCACAAAATTGCTCAGTTAAGAGATGTGTTTAGAGCCAGTGAGTGGAGCATTGGTTAAGGTAGTCCCACATGACTGACTGTGTACTTTGAGTCCTGGACATGGTGACTTGAGAAACATATTTGGCACATGTGCATGAATGATCAAAATCTCAAAAGGTAGGAGAAATTGAGGAAGGGATTGTGGGGTGACCATCTTCCACAGAGAGTGCTCTCTATTTCCCTCTCTAGTGAGCACTTTATCACATAGAACAATTTTAAAAATAAAAAAGAGAGATTTGTTTAGTCACAAGTTTTTAGAACCTTTTGCCAAATACTCCCCAGGACATCAGCATGTATTATCATCCTAAAAAAAACAAAACCCTATATCCCTGTGCAGCTTCTCCAGAGTTTTCTCTTCCCCTAGCTTCTGCTTAGTACTAGTCTGATTTATGTTTATATGGCTTTTCCTATTGTGAGCACTTCAAATAAATTCAGTCATATCTTTTGAGCTTGGCTTCTTTCACTTAGCAAAATGTTTTCAAAAATTGGCGAGACTGTAGCATGTATGATACTTCATTCCTTTTTTTTCTTTTTAGAGATATTTTTGCTATAGAGCTTGTGCACTCGCTGAGGAGACAGAGACAGACATGTAGAAGTAAGCAATCACCCCACAAGGGGGACAGCATGCAGCAATCTCTTCTCCATTCATCTCTCAGGATTTTTGGCACACACACATATATGCCCAGTGTGAGTTTCAAGCTTCTGGGTCTGGAACTTGCTCCATGGTCAGCCATATGAGTCCCTCACCATAATCATTATGGCTCCTGCTGGCCCTTCGTTTTTCTTTTAATTTGACAGACAGTGTGTGCACTTGCCAGAATGTGACAGAAAAATGGAGAGAGAAAAAAAGAGAAAGAATCCTCTTCAGTGTGGCATGGTCACCCCTCAATCTTCTCTCCTCCATCTCTGCATTGGATTGGAAATCCAGGCACATACCTGTGCAGGTTGCATGCTACTGGGTCTGGGAATTGAACCATACAGTTGGCCATATGGAATCCAGCAAGCTAAATTGCTGGCCAAAGTACTTCATTTCTTGGCATTTCCAAATAATATTCCAGGAATGGGTATACCACACTTGGTTGGTTATCCATCAATTTATTAATGATTATTTGGAATGTTTTGTATTATTTTGTCAGCTACTGTGCATAATGCTACTATTTATGTTTATGTTTGTGGCAAAGTTTTTGTATGGTCATGTGTTCTAATCTCTCTTGGGCAGATAACAAAGAGTTCAGTTGCTGTGTCATGTGATAACTCTTATATTTAACTTTGCAAGAAAGTACCAAACTATTTTCTGAGTGATCTGTACTAGTCATAAATGAGAGCTCCAAATTCTGTACATCCCACCAAAATTGGTACTTTCTGGGTGTTATTTTAAACCGTCATAATGACCATGGAGTAGGTTTCTTTTGCATTATTATTATTATTATTATTTTTACCATTTTAAGTTTTATACTTTTTTTTTTTTAAGTTGGAGCTTCTGAGCAACTTAAAAATTCAGGACAAGTTTCCATCTTTGTATAATAGCATCTTTTTTCTCTCTGTATATTATATTATCTTAGTGTGACAAAAGCACTTTCTATGAGATCTATCCTTTTAATAATTTTTAAAATGTCTAATAAAGAATTTAACTCTAGATACAGTGCTGTATAACAGATATCTAGAGATGGTTTATCTTGCTTGAATGAAAAGCTGGTGACTAATAAGGCTGAGAATCCATTCATGTGATTATTGGTCAATTTTGTATAATCATTTGAAAAATATATTCAAGTTAATTTCTAATTGGGCTTCATATAATTTATTTTAAAGTTATATGTTGTCTTTGCTATTATGGAACCAATCTTCTTATCAGATATATGATATGTAATGTCTCATATCATGTGGCTGTATTTTCATGTCTTAATTGTGTTCTTTAAAAATGTTTTACTTTGAAGTCCAGTTATCTGTTTTTTCCTTTTATGGTCTGTACCTTCAGTGTCACTGAGAAATATACACTATCATAAGGTAACAAAAAGAGTTGCTACTGTATTTTATTTCAATGATTAATTTGTTCTTATTTTGGATTTATTTCTATGATCCACTTTCAGTGTATTTTTGTGCATGATGTCAAAAAAGTTTTCTGTAACCATCGTTGTTCATTTCTGTGCATTGTGCTCTTTTCCAGCCCATCTTAAATACACCATCACTTTTCTGCAATTTTTCCTGATTTTATCTCTTATTGTTTTCATAATATCTCCTTAGTTTTCTCCTCTTGCTCACATCTTTTCTGTTAGGTTTAAACATAACTCATTTGATTATATCATTTCAGTTTATTAATTTATTGCACTATCATAATCTTTTAAAGAGTGTTTGTCTATCTTATATTTTTACGTATCCTGTTTAACCTTTTTATAATATTCTGAATATTTTTAATGCTAGAGGGACTGTGTATGTGCCAGAAAAAGGGGGGATAAAGAGAGAGAGGCCTCTGGGAACCAGCAGTTAGCGTAATGGCTATGTCACTGGACTCCCACGTAGTCAACCGCGGTTCATGTCCCGGACCTAGTGGCTTAAAACTCACGCCGGGCGCGTGTGCGTGTGTACCCAAGATCCCGAAAGGAGAATGGAGGAGAAGGGATGCAGCGTGGCCATCCCCCCTGGGGGGGTGATTTCTCTGTCTGTCTGGCAAGCACACGCGCCCTATAACGAAAAAACCTCTCAGAAAAACAAAAACAAAAAACAAGACGTTTCAGTCATAGAGTGCGAACACTCACTATATTAAGTGGAGACATACGGTGTCTCTCCTTCACAGCCTGGATTGCTTCAATCAGCAGTAAATCTTCTGTAGTCTTCCACTTTTTGTCAAAAGCCAGAGTTTGGTGGTTTTTATGGCTGAATAGTATTCCATTAAGTATATGTGCCACACTTTTTCAATCCATTCATCTGTTCATGGGCATATGGGTTGGTTCCATGTCTTGGCAATTGTGAATACTGCTGCAATAAGCATTGATGTGCAAGTATTTTTCTGATTAAGAATTTTTGTGTCCTTTGGGTAGATACCAAGCAGTGAAATTGCTGGATCATATGGTAGTTCTATTTGTAGATTTTTGAGGAATCTCCAAATTGTTCTCTACAGTGACTGGATCATTTACATTTCCACCAGCATTGTAAGAGAGTTCCTCTTTCACCACACCCCCACCAGCACTTATCATTTTTGTTTTTTTAATCTTACTCATTCTGACTGCGTTTAGGTGGTATCTCGTTGTTTTGATTTGCATTTTCCTTATGATGAGGGATGTTGAACTTTTTTTCCAATATCTTTTGAATATTTGTATATCATCTTTAGAGAGTGGTTTTTTCAACTCATTCTCCCATCTTTTCATAGGATTGAACAACTTTTTCCAAACAGCTGCTTAAGATCCTTGTGTATTCTGGTTATCAGTCCCTTATCTGATGCATAATTTTCAAAAATATTTTCACATTCTGAGGGCTGTCTATTCATAATAATTACTGTGTCTTCGTCATGCAGAAACTTCTTAGTCTGATGTAATCCCATTTGTCTATTTTAGGGAATATTGACTGTGCTTTGGATGTCTTATTTAAGAAGCCTTTCCCTA
>NW_006159480.1:1646971-1683860 GCF_000334495.1 Tupaia belangeri chinensis | reverse complement strand
TCCGTCCACTTTTTTGTGTCATTTTCAATTTCTTTTTTTAGCTTCTCATAGTTTTCCTTGTGGAAGTCTTTAACTTCTTTGGTTAGATTTATTCCTAAGTATTTTACTCTTTTTATGGCTATGGTAAATGGAATAACTTTTTTCAGTTTCTATCTCAGTCTGCCTGTTGTTTATATATAGAAATGCTATAGATTTCTGGATATTGATTTTATATCTTGCAACTTGACTGTATTCATGTATTACTTTCATATTTTTTTCATGGAAGCCATTGGCTCTTCTATGTACACAATTATTTCATCTGTGAATAGAGAGTTTCACGTCTTATTTTCCTATTTGAATGCCTTTTATTTTTTCCTCTTTTGTGATTGTGTAGGCAAGGACTTCCAGTACTATATTGAAAAGGAGTGGAGAAAGTGGGCTTCCTTGTCTTGTGCCAGTTTGTAATGGAAAAGCCTTTTCTCCATTCAGGATAATGTTCACTATGGATTTTTTATAGATAAGTTTTATTATGTTGAGAAATGACCCTTCTATGCCGATTTTGCTGAGAGTCTTGATCATGAAGGGATGTTGTATCTTATCAAATGCTTTTTCTGCATCAATTGATATGACCATATGGTTTTTATCTTTCTTTATGTTAATATGGTGTATTACATTTATGGTTTTGTGTATGTTGAACCAACTTTGCATTCCTGGAATAAAGCCTACCTGATCATGATGTATAATCTTTTTATAAGTTGTTGGATACTATTTGCTAGTATCTTGTTGAGAATCTTTGCATCTCTATTTATCAGAGATATTGGTCTATATTTTTCCTTCCTTGTCCTGTCCTTACTGTTTTAAAGATAAGGGTAATAGAGGCTTTATAGAATGAATTAGGGAGAGATTGACCGTTTTGGATAATTAGAAATAACTTGAGCAGAATGGGGGTTAACTCTTCCTTGAAAGTCTTGTAGAATTCAGAGGTGAAGCCAGCAGGCCAGGGCTTTTCTTTGTCGGGAGGTTATTACTGATTCAATCTCCTGACTTGTTATGGGCCTGTTCAGACTTTCTATATCCTCCTGGTTCAAGCTTGGTCGATTATATGTACTCAGGAATTTGTCTCTCTCATCCAGATTGTCTTCTTTCTTGGCATATAGATGTTCATAGTATCCTCTAATGGTGTTTTGTATTTCTACTATGTTTGTGAATGTATTGCCTGCTTCAATGCAGATTTGATTCACCTGGTTCCTTTCTCTCTTCTTTTTAATAAGTTTTGCTAGTGTTGTATCAATTTTGTTTATCCTTTCAAAGAACCAGCTTTCACTTTCATTTATTTTCTGTATAGTTCATTTATTTTCTATTTTATTTATTTCTGCTCATATCTTTATTATTTAGTTTTTACTGGATTTTTTTTTTATATTTTTGCTGTTTCTTTTCAAATTCTCTGAGGCATGTTAGGTGATCCATTAGCCTTCCTTCCCTCTTCCTCTTATGTACACTAATTGCTATGAACTTCCCTCTTATGACTGCTTTAGCAGTGTCCCAAAGATTATGTAAACTTGTGTCCTTATTGTCATTGGCTTCCATGAATCTTTTGATTTCAGTCCTTATTTCTTTTGTAGCTGTGGAGTCAATCATGAGTAGGTTATTTAGTTTCCTTGTACTTGAGTATTTTTGAGGATTTCTCTTGAAATTAAACTCAAATTTAATTCCATGATGGTCAGAGAAGATGCTGGATATAGTTTCTATGCCTTTGAATCTGTAAAGGATTGCTTTGTGCTCTATGATGTGGTCAATCTTTGAAAAAGTTCATTGTGGGGATGAGAAAAATATATATCTCATGTTTTTTAGATGGCAAGTTCTATAGATGTCTGTTAAGTCCATTTGATTCATGATATTGTTCATATCCTTTATTCATTACCTATTTTTTGTCTAGATGATCTGGGCAGAGGGGTAGTACAGTATTGAGGTCTCCAACAATTAGTGTGATAGTGTGTTGCAATCTATATCTCCTTTTATATCTAACAGTCTTTCCTTCACATATTTGTGTGCTCCTGTGTTAGGTGCATAGATATTTATAAATGTTATATCTTCTTGATCTATTGACTCTTAATATAACATAGTGCCCTTCTTTGTCTGTTTGAACAGTTTTTTGTTTTAATGCCTATTTTGTCAGAAATTAATATCATGACTCCAGCTCTTTTTCAGTTCCCAATTGCATGAAAAACCTTTTTCCAACCCTTCCCTTTCAGTCTATGCATGTCTTTATCCATGAAGTGGGTTTCCTGTAGGAAACAGATAGAGGGTTTATTTTTTATTTATCTATTTATCTTTTACCCATTCAGCTAGTCTGTGTCTCTTGATTGGAGAATTTAATCCATTAACATTCAATGTTATTATTGGATGTTACTGGACATGTCCCAACGTTTAAGTTGGCCATTGTCTTAGTTGCCTTTTATTTCTTTGTTTCTGGCTGTTAATTCTTTAGTTTTCCTGGTACAGTACTTTCTTCAGGGTTTCTGTAAGAGCTGGTCTGGTGTCAGCAAATTTTTTCAGGTTTTGTTTTGTCTGAGAAGATTTTAATCTTTTTTTCCCATGTAAAGGATAATCTTACAGGATATAATAATCTTGGTTGAAATAGTTTCTTTCTTAACACTTTCAATATGTCTTCCCATTTTTTCCTTGCTTACATTATTTCTGTTGAGAAGTCCGGTATTAGCCTAATGCATTGAGCTTTGTAAGTCACTTTTCGTTTCTCTCTTGCCAGTTTTAGTATCTTGTTTTTCTCTTGACTTTGCCAGTCTGGCTAAGATGTGCCTTGGGGAAGATATTTTTGTGTTGATTCTATTTGGAATCTTTTGTATTTCTGGGGGCTGGATGTTTGAGTGCCTTTCTAGGCTTGGAAAATTATTTTCCAGGATTTTCTGGAATAGATTTTCCATGCCTTTATTAGTTTCTTCACCTTCTGGGATACCAATTACTCAGATGTTAGGACGTCTAATGGATTCTAGTATTTCTCATATGTTATCCTCATAGTTTTTTTTTCTTATTTTCTTTATGTTTTTGGTGGTTTTCTCTAGGTCAGAGGTTTTTATCTTCTACATCAGAGTCAATCTTCAGTATGGTCTAATTGACTTTTAATACTTTCAGGAGAGTTTTTGGTTTCCTGTATTACAGTCTTCATCTCTAAATAGTTCCATCTGATTCTTTTTTAGTTTGTCCATTTCCTCTTTCATAGTGAAAGGACTGACTAATCTCTTGTAGTTCATTGTCTCTTTTCTGTTCCAACTCAGAATTTGGTTACCATGAATGTTCTAAATTCTTTCTCTGACATTTTGGTAATGTCCTCTGTTTTTTCGAGAAATGGAAGGGTGTTACTGTGTTCTTTTGATGGAGACATGTTTACTAGTTCATCCAAACCTGAGGATCTTCTTCTACTTTTAGCCATTGGTAGATGTATTTACTTTGGAAAACCTTTTAGGAGAATGTTTCTTTGACTAGAAGCAAATGTCTTTCCCTTTTGCTGTGGACAGAAGACTGCCAAAGTCTCTCTTCTGTTGTGTTAACAATGTGGTCCAAGGAGGAGTACTATATTCAGGTGATTGAAGAAAAGTATCTCCTTTTTTGCAGGTAGATCAACCCAGAGTCTTACAATACTAGAATATTGATAACTGTGATTCTAGACCTATCTAGACAATCCCGGAGGATGGAGGAAGAAGAAGAGAGGACCAAATAAAAGAGAAGAAAGTAAGAAAGAGAATAAAGAAAAATATTTCACCAGGGACCTAGAGATGGAAGTGTGTTTCCTGTAGAGCTAAGGGTGGTCTTGTGTGGTAAGAAGACATGTGAAATTTACAAATGAAAGAAGAGGAGAAGGAAAAAAAATCCCTACATGGCTGACAGAGATAGAGGTCTCTGGACTTGGGGATGCTGGGACTGGAACTGGGGCAAGGGCCCTGCTTTAGTGTCCCTTAGGCCAAGGGTCTGGAGATGGAAGTCTGTTCTTCTGTTAATGAAGTATTACATTTATTGTTTTGCATATGTGGAATTATCTTTGCATCCCTGACATAAAACCTGTCTCGTCATGGTGTATAATCATTTTAACATTCTGTCAGACTTCATTTGCTCATATCTTGTTGAAAACTTTTGCGTGTGTATTCATCAGGGACATTGGTCTGTATTTTTTTTTCTTTTTTTTTTTTTTCCTTTTGTTATGTCCTTGTCTACTTTTGGTATCAGTATAATGGAGGCTTTATGGAATGAGTTTGTAAAGGCTTCTTCTTTTTAGAACTTTTGGGATAATTTGAATAGGATTGGAATTAATTCTTCTTTAAGTTTTGAAGAATTCAAAAATGAAGCCATCAGGACCTGGACTTTTCTTTGAATGAATATTTAGTACTGTTTCATTCTCATTACTTATTGATCTATTCAGGTTTCTGATTTAGTCTTGGAATGTTTTCTGTGTCCAAACTAGGCTTCCTAGTTTGTGGCATAAAGTTGCAAATAGCATTTTCTTACGATCTTTAAAATTTCTGTTACATCTGTTGTAATAGGGCCTGGTTTATTACAAATTTTATCTTATTTTCTTTTTTATATTTTTTATTATTATTCATACATTAAATCGCTATACTTATCTCTGTCTCTCTCTCTTTTTTTTTAGTTGTTGTTAGTCTAGATAATGGTTTGTCAATTTTATTTTCTCAAAGAACCAGTTTTTTGTTTAAAGTTTTTGTATCCTTTTAATTATCTATTTTACACACTTTTACTCTGATGTTAAATATTTCTTTTCTTTCCGTGCTTTTTGGACTTTTTAAATTGTCATTGTTGTTGCTTTTCCAGTTCTTTGAGATGCTTTGCTAGATTGTTTGCTATTTTTCCATGTTTTACTTGTGAGCAGTAATTGCTATAAACCTTCCTCTTCTAGCTGTTTTTGCTGTGTCCCATAAATTCTGGTGTATTTTGACTCAGTTGTCATAGAACTTTTTAAACTTTTTATTTACTTTTTTATTTTTTAGGTTTTTGCCATGGGGTATATAAGCTTGCTAGAGAGAGTCAGAGAGAGGAAAAGTGAGAAATCATGCCACAATCCCTTCTCCTCTGTTCTCTTTTTGAGAGTTTGGGCACATATACACATTCCTGTTATCATTTTCAAGCTGGTGGGTCTGGAATTCAAACCACGTTTGGCCATGAGGCACTTTAATCACTACAGCACCCCTCAAATGAATCTCACCCCTTAAATGAATTTCTTCATAGTTTGGAAGTCACTTAGGAGTAAGTTGTTTAGTTTCCATGTACGTTTTCTCAGGCTCTTTCTGTTATTGATTTCAAGCTTAAGTTTATTATGGCTGGAGTATATAGTAGCTATCGTTTCTATACTTTTATATTTGTAAGGACTTGTTTGATCTCTGTGTATGTGGGCAGTCTTTGAAAATAATCCATGTGAGGGACCATCTCTTTAGAGACATGTGCATGTATGCCAAGATTCCAAGAGGAGAATGGAGAAGAAGGGATTTCAGCATGGCCACTTTTCCTGAGGGGTAATTTCTCATTTTCTGTCTGTCTCTCTCTGGAAAGAGCACATGTCTTATAGCAAAAATTTCTATATATCCATCTATTTATTTTTATATTAATGTATTTGTTTCACATTCATTCACTGAACATCATCACAGCATACAAAATCTGATTTTCCATCCAGAATACCCCTATTTCCCAACTTCCACCATTTCCTGCCCTCCTCCCACACTGTATATAGTGTCTATAGTCGCTTTCTGTTCCTTTCCCCCCCTAAATTTTGTTTATTCACAAAATATAATATCTTAATTAATCTAACTACTTTCAATAGCAAGTTTAGCTGATATATACATATCTGTGAACACATGTCTGCTTTGAGGCATGAGAATATGTATAGAATGAATGTATTATAAAATAGCACCTAGCTGATGTTGTATAGCTTACTGTGGTCATTAAATAGGTATGTTTTTTTTAATCCCAGGAAAGAAATTTACCTTTAATAAATCAAAATTTTAAAAAGCTAAGAGAGTTTTGCTTAAAACTTAAAGCCAGCAAACAGGTTAGTATTCTGTTTAAATAGTAGATAAATGAACCTATTGGCAGCTCAAGACTAAAATCATTAAATCTTGAAAACAAACCATAGAAGAAAATTAGTAATGTTTTAGTCAAAGTTATAAGATTCTATTTCACCGGTTCAGTATCATGTACTTTATCTTCTGTAGTGGTCTGATCTTCTCGCTTAAATTCTGGAATAGAACATTCAACTCCAGACTTGTCCCTACCATTAAGTTAGCCATTTTCTTAGCTATTTTTGAACTCATTTCTGTGTGTCTGTATTTAGTTCTCCTGGTATAGCACTCCCTTCAGAACTTCTTATCTGGTCTGGCATTGGTAAATTCTTCCAAGGTTTGTTTATCTGAGAATGTTCTTGGCTTTTCTTCCCATATGAAGGATAATCTTGCTGGGTATAGTATTCTTGGTTGAAATTGTTTTTACCTTAATACTTTGAATATATTTTCTCATTCTTTCCTTGCTCACATTGTTTCCAATGAGAGGTCCACTCAGCCTAATGGGATATCCTTTATAGGTAACTTGGCATTTTTCTCTTGCCAATTTTAGTATCTTGTCTTTGTGGTTTTGGTCAATCTGGCTATAATGCATCTTGGATAAGATCTTCTTGGGTTAATTGTATTTGGGATCATTTGTATTTTGGGGGGTTGCAACTTTGAATGCCTCTCTAGGTTTGGAAAGTTTTCTCCCAGGATTTCACGGAATAGATCATTGATGTTCTGATTAGTCTCTTCACCTTCTGGGATACCAATTATACAGATGTTTGGATGTTTAATGCCACCTATTGTTTTTCATATATTATTCTCATTTTTTTGGCTATTTTCTCAGTCTTCATGGTGGATTTTTCTAGGCCCATGATTCTGTCTTCTACATCTGAGATATTATCTCCAGTATGATCTAGTATGCTTTTAAACTTTCAAGGGAGGTTTTGATTTCCTGTATTACAGCCTGTGTTTCTAACAGCTTCAGTAGAAAAAATATTCCATAAGAAACTGAAGAAAAAGAGTGTACTTAGTAGTTGTTGGGGGGAACATTCTATAAATGACTGTCAGGTCTATTTTGTTTATGGTATCATTTAGCTTCTGTGTTTCTTCTTTGTTTTCTGTTTAGTTGACTTTTCAAGTGGTGATAGTGGGACATTTGGAATCTCCAATTAGTGTGTTGCAGTTTATTTCTCTCTTTAGCTCATGCAGTCTTTCTTTTATATATATGGGTGCTCCCATTTTGGGTGCCTCGAAGTTTATAATGGTTATGTTTCCATGGTGAATTGATCCCTTTAGTACTATTCAGTGTACTTTTTTGTCTCTCTCTTTTTTTTTTTTTTTACAGTATTTACCATAAAGTCTATTTTATCTGATATCAGTATCATAATTCCAGCCTTTTTGGTTTTTTGTTTGTGCATTTCTGACTGTATGAATTGCTTTTTGTTTGTTTTTGGATAGGTTTTTGCTACAGGGTGCATGTGCTCACCAGAAAGACAGAGAGAGAGAGACAGAGACAGAAAGTGAGAAATCACCCTCCAGGGGGGATGGTCATGCGGCAGTCGCTTCTCCTCCTTTCTCCTCTCAGGATCTTGATCTTGGGCATGCACATGTGCCTGGCGTGAGTATAAGCCACCAGGTCCGGGACTCAAACCATAGTTGACTACATGGGAGTCCAGCGACATAGCCATTATGCCAACTGCTGGTCCCTGAATTGCTTTGTTCCAGCCCTAGACTTTCAGTTTATATAATTTTTTATCAGTGAGATGTGTTTCTTGCACGCAGCATATAGCACACTCTTATTTTTTGATCCATTCATCCAGTCTATGTTGTTTAATTGGGGAATTTAATCCAATAGTATTCAACATAGTAATTAATATTTTGGACTAATCACTTTTATTTTTGAATTGATTAACTTAGTTGTTTTGTATTCTCTTATTTCTATTTGTCTCCCTTTAATTCTTCTGTTACAATATTTCATTCAGTACTTCTTGAAGAACTAGTCTTACGTTTATAAATTCTTTCAGCTTTTGTTTACCTGAGAATGACTTTATTTATCCTTCTCATTTGAAGGAAAATCTTTCTGGGGACAGTATACTTGATCAAAATTTTTATTCTTTCAGAGTTTTAAATATATCTTTTCATCTTTTCTTTGCCTGAACTGTTTTGATTGAGAAATATGATGTTAACCTGATAGGATAATCTTCCTAAGTAACTTAATGTAACTCTCTTGCCATTTTTAGAATGTTGATTTTGTTTTTGATTTTTACCAATCTAGTTATCATGCATCTTAGAGTGAATTTTCTTACATTGTTTCTATATATATTTTGTAATTTCCTAGATTTGGATAAATAAATGTTTCTCTAGGTTTGGGATGTTTTCAGTAAGAATTTTATAATCTGCCTTTATCAGATTTTTCAAACTTCTGAAATACCCATTGTTCAAATATTCAGGCATTTAATGCTGTCTAATATTTTCCATATATGGTCCTCATTTAAAAATTATTTTTGGTTTAAACTAAGTCAGAGGCTTTGTCTTCCAGTTCAGAGATTCTATCTTTTGTATGGTGTAGTCTATTGTTAATATTTTTGAGGAAGCTTTTGATGTTTTATATTATCTTTACCTCTAGAAGTTCTGTTTGATCTTTTTTAGAATGTCTATGTCTTTATGGAATTTCTACTTCAAGTCATAGAATAATTTTCTCATCTCCTAGAATTGGTTGTCTGTTTTCTCTTACATCTTACTAAATTTAGTTATGATGAATATTCAGAAACTTTTTTCTGACAGCTCTGTGATTTCTGATGTTTTATCTATTGTTGGTGATAAGTTATTACCTTCCATTGAAATAAAAAAATGTTTCAGGTTTTCTTTTTTTTCTTTTTTCTTTCCTTTTTTTAAAAGAAAAAAAAATAAACCTCTTTGGAGAGGTTTTTGCTATAGGGCATGTGCGCTTGCCAGAAAGACAGAAAGAGACAGAGATAGAAAGCGAGAAATCACTCCCCAGGGGGCATGGGCACGCTGCAAGCCCTTCTCCTCCATTCTCCTCTTGGGATCTTAGGCATGCACGCACAGGCACCCAGTGTGAGTTTAAGCCACTGGGTCCAGGACTCGAACTGGGATCGACTACATGGGAGTCCAGCGACATAGCCATTATGCTAACTGCTGGTCCAATGTTTCAGGTTTTCTTATATTTGAATTCTGCTTTGATTTTCAGAAACCTCATGAGCCATTCACTTTTTTCTCTTTTTTTCTCTTCTTAGCGTGGGTTTCTCTAGTTGTTCACTACAGTGTGTGCTAAACTCCTGGCAATTTTCTCTACTTTTGTATGGGGTAGAGTACTAGAATCCACGTTAGAGTTGTGGGGATTGGATTTAAAGAAAGGAGCTTCTCTCATTTAATTTCATCAGTTAGGAGGATAGGAAATAATTTCCTGAGTCTCCCTACCTTCAAGCAAATGTATACTCTCTCACCTTCACTGTTCAACAAACTGGGGTAAATGAGAGGCTTAGAGTAAGAAAGAAGCAGAAATTGCATGTCATGTGCTGTGTGGTGCATTGGCTGGTGTGCAGGGTTTTCTCGTGGCTCAGTTTTTGGATGTGGAGAGCATGGGACCTGATCCAGATCACATCCTGCCTGGCTGCCTCTCTGCCCTGCCCTGATCACTCCTCTTAAATTGGTGGATTGCTGAAGACATAAACAGTGACACACAAGGTGGGGAGTGGGGTTTCTTTGTGCTCACCTGTGGGATGGGAGGATAACAGGGGAGCTGATTCAGAATGCAGCTTGTCTTGTTACCTCTATCCTAATCACTTCTGCCATACTGGTGGAGTGCTAAAGACAAAAGCCAGAAAATTCTTACATTTACTGACGTTTGCAAATGTTATATAAAAATTACTTGTATTTACAATATAATAACGGACTTTTCCAAATATATTTTATACCTCGGATTGTTTTTCACTCCAGGTTGTTTATTTTCCTACTAGCACTTTATAAGATATCCAGAGTCTCCCACACTGTTGATATTTCATGTTGCATTTGTGTTATTTATTTTACTCATTCTAATATGGGGGTAGTAATATTGTTTGTGTTATTTATTTTACTCATTCTAATATCTGGGTAGTAATATCACATTATTTTTGAAATGATATTTCCCTATGACCTAATGTCAGACACTTTTAACATGGTATTTGAGACTCACTTAATTTCTTCAGCAAAGTATGTCAAATATTTTGTACATTAACCAATTGGTGTTATTTACTAATTATAATTTCAATTTTTTTTACATAGCCTGTGTAAATATTCGTTCTCAGATACGTGACTTACAAATATTTAGTCCCCATATATGGCTTGCATTTTCTTTCTCTCAGTAGTGTCATCCCAAGAGAAATTTGAAATTTTTATAAAACCTCGATTCTCATTTGTTTTTCTTTTGTGTAATGGGGTTTTGTTATATCAAAAAATCCTTAGTACAGTGCTCTAAAACTCATTCCACTTATCAACCCACACCTTTGTGTCTCTCAGCTAGATGATCTGCCTCCACATTCCACTTTTTTTCCCTTCTGGTATCCGTTGTTACATTCTCTACTTCTATGCAAGCAACTTACCTTAGCTTCCATTAATGAGTGAGAACATTCAGTGTTTGTCTTCTAGTTTGTGATTCATTTTACTTAGCATTATTTCTTCTATGTTGGTAGTTCAAATTTAGGTGTGTGGGTTTTGATAGAGAACAGCACAAAGTACTGATACATGTTTAAAATGCTGAATATGTTTAGTGGCCTAATGTCATTATTACACAGTATGTATACAATTTTTAAAATTACACTGTGTCAGAAAATATGTACAGTGATTATGCTAAACTTACAATTACGATTTTTGAAAATAAATTTCAGAAAATATGTACAATGATTATGCTAAACTTACAATTTTTGAAAATAAATTGTTGCATAATCGAGAGTCACAAGTGTTCTCTGTTCTACTTTATTCTTTTTAAAAAAATTTCTAGATGTTTTTGCCTTAGGGTGCAAGTGCTTACAGGAAAAAGAGACAGAGACAGTAAGAGGAAAAGTGGAAAATTGCTCTCCAGGGTGGATGGCCTTCCACAGTCCCTTCTCCTCCATTCTCCTGAGATCTTAAACATGCACACATGCGTGTTCAGCATGATTTTCAAACCTAGGACCTGGGACTCAAACCATGATCAATCATATGGGAGTCCAACAATATAACTACTATGCCAACTGCTGGTTCCTGTATGTTATTCTATAATTTTAGGTTTTACATCTGTCTGTAATTGTTGAGTCAATATTTACATATTCTTAAGTTACAAATCAAAGTATATTTTATTAATTTACTTTATTCATAATGTGCTTATCAGAGACATGCATGGAGAAAAACAGAAAAAGAGACAGCACTCCCAGTGGGGCATGGTTATGTAACAACTTTTTTCCTCTATTTCTCTATTCTATGAATATCTTAGACATTCACTCAGAAAAGCCTGGCCTAATTTTCAAGCTGTGGGGCTGGGACTGTAATTGTGACTGGCCATGTAGAGTCAAGCTTCCAATGTATAGAGTTTAAACATTGCCCTGTGAACTGGCCCATTAGCTTAGTTTTTAACATATGGATTAGCAGTTATTGTAAATAATTCTTTTTGTTCTGTTCATAAATTATATATATATGTATATATATATACATATTTATATACATATCACCATACATTGTTACACTGTACAGCATGATTTTTACCAGCAAGAATGCAATGCGTATCAGTCAAGACAAAGGCATTACCATAAACATTACCATCAGCAAATAACTTTACATTTGTGTGTCAATTAAGGGTATTGTTTACTTTTTTCCCAGCTACCCTCACTTCCCTATTCCTCATCCCCTATTACCCCTTCTTTACTATCTCTAATATCTACAGTTGCCCTCCCTGCTATGATACCTTCTAACCTTTTGATTTCTGCTATACGATGCCATATTTGGTATATATTCAATGGGGCTATACAAAGTATGTCTTTCATAGTCTGGTTTGCTTCACTTAGCATTAAGTCTTTTATATTCG
Organism: Tupaia belangeri chinensis; assembly: GCF_000334495.1. Lineage (NCBI taxonomy): Eukaryota > Metazoa > Chordata > Mammalia > Scandentia > Tupaiidae > Tupaia > Tupaia belangeri. The sequence continues at coordinate 1,671,758 of NW_006159480.1, read as the reverse complement.
TCCACTTTGTGTCAAAATCAGGGTCTCACTTTTTTTTTTTTTTAATGACTGAACAGTATTCCCTAGAGTACATATGCTACATTTTTTCAATCCAATCATCTATATTTGGACATTTGGGTTGACTCCATATTCTAGAAATGTAAATAATGTAAATTTCATCCTAGAAATGTAAATAATGTAAATAATGCTACAAAAAATGTGGATGTGCAAATGTTTTTTCTGACTGAAGGTTTTCCTATCCTTTATGTAAATACCTAAGAGTGGAATTACTGGCTGATATAGTATTTCTATTTGTAGATTTCTGAGGACTCACCGTATTATTCTCCACAGTGATTGTACTAATTTACATTCCCACCAACAGTGTACGAGAGTTCACTTTTCATCACAGCCCCACCAACACTCATCATTATTTATTTTTTCTATTTTAGCCATTCTCACTGGGGTTAGGTGGTATTCCTGTTTACTCTGGTTACCAGTTCCTTATCTGAGTTATAATTTGCAAATATATTCTCCTACTGTAAGGGATGTCTCCTCACTCTAGTTATTGTATGTTTTGCTCTGCAGAAGCTTCTCAGCATAATGTAGTCCCATTTGTCTAATTTTAGAACTATTGGTCGTGATTTAGGAGCCATTCTCACTGGGGTTAGGTGGTATTCCTGTTTACTCTGGTTACCAGTTCCTTATCTGAGTTATAATTTGCAAATATATTCTCCTACTGTAAGGGATGTCTCCTCACTCTAGTTATTGTATGTTTTGCTCTGCAGAAGCTTCTCAGCATAATGTAGTCCCATTTGTCTAATTTTAGAACTATTGGTCGTGATTTAGGGACCTTCCTTAAAAGATATTTGATTAATTTTATTTATTATTGTTATTATTATTATTATTATTATTTAAATTTGCTACAATGCATGTGCATTTATCAGATCAGGAAAGTGAGAAAGCAAGCTGCCAGGTCTGGGACTTGAACCGTGGTCAGCCATATGGGAGTCCAACATCTTAACCACCATGCTACCTGCAGGCTCCTTGGGGTTCTTCTTTAAGAAGTATTTGCCTACTCCAAGGTATTCAAGAATTTTTTTCTTTGTTTTCCCTCAGTAGTTTTATGTGTTATGTTAAAACCTTAATCTCTTTTGAGTTGAATTTTTTAGTGGTGAGAGATAGGCGTCCAGCTTTATTCTTCTCCAAGTGGATATCCAGTTTAGTGAAGGGACTATTTACTGAAGAGTTTTTCTTTTCCCACTTGATTGTCTCATGCTCTTTGTTAATGATCAGTTGACTGTATGTTTTGGGATTATTTGGGGGTTCTAAATTCTGTTCCATTGTTCTACCTGCCTGTTTTTTCACTAACATCATGCTTTTTCATTAAAGTTTTCTAATATGCTTTGAGGTCAGGAAGTGAGATGCCTCCTACTTTATTCTCCTTGCAGAGTTTTGCTTTTGCTATATGAGGCTTCTTAGGCTACCAGGACCTTTTATGATTTTTTTTTCTATTTCTATGAGGGATATCTCTGGTAATATCTCTGGTAGTTTGTAATTGCATTGAATTTGTAGATTAATTTGGATAACATTGCCATCTTGATTATATTAATTATTCCAATCCAGGAACATGGGATGTTGTTCCACATTTTTATTATTTTTAATTTCTTTTCCAGCTGTTTTATACTGTTCCTTGTGGAGGTCTTTGATTTCTTTGGTTAGGCTTATTCCTAGATATCTTAAACTTTTAGCTATTATAAAGGACTTGTTTTCTTCAATTCTATCTCAGTTTGTTCATTGTTAGTGCATATAAATGCTATTGATGTCTATATGTTGATTTAGTATCCTACCAGTTTACTGTATCACTTCTAGGAGGTCATTTGTAGATTAGTTTGGATTTTATATGTATAGAGTCATATCATCTGCAAATCGAGATAATTTTACTTCTTTTTCTATTTAAATGTATTTTATTTGACACTCTCACCTGATTTCATTGACTGGAGCTTTAATTATTGTGTGGAATAGGAAAAAGTGGGCAGCCTAGTCTTATTACAGTTTTCAGATTCTCCATATTCAGTTTGATGTTAGTTAGGGGTTCTTCATTTATAGCTTTTATTGTGTTCAGAAATGTCCCTTCTATGTCAGTTAGGCTGAAAGTCTTAATCATAAAGGGACATTGGATTCTATCAAATTCTTTTATTGATATGATTATATACATATTTTAGAGAGATTTTGCTATACACCACATGCACTCAATGAAGAAACAGGAGAGAGAGACAGAGAGACAGAAAATAAATCTTTATGATTTCTTTTTACCTGGCATTTTTTGGTTGTTGTTTTCCAATTCTCTGAGGCATGATGTTAGATTGTCTATTTGCCATGTTTTCTGAGGCATGATGTTAGGTTGTCTATTTGCCACGTTTTCTGAGGCATTATGTTAGGTTGTCTATTTGCCACGTTTTGTATATTTTTCTTATGAGCACCAATTGCTATAAATTTTCCTCTTATGACTACATTTGTGGTGTCCCATAGATTATGGAAATTTGTGTACTCATTATCATTTGTGTCCGTAATTTGTTTTTTTAATTTCAGACTTACTCAGTAGTTAAAAAGTCATTCAGAAGTAGGTTGTTTAATTTCCACGTGTTTTTGTATTTTTGAGGTTATTACTTGAAATTAATATTAAGTTTAATTGAGACCAGCAATTGGATTAATGGCTATGTTGCTGAACTTCCATGTAGTCAACCACTGTTAAAGTCCTGGACCCAGTGGCTTAAACTGACGTTGGGCATGTGTGCATGTGTGTCCAAGATCCCAAGAGGAGAATAAAGGAGAAGGGATTTTGGTATGGCCATCTGCCCAAGGGGGTGATTTCTCACTTTCTGTCTCTCTATTTCTGTCTTTCTGGTGAGTGCATGTGCCCTATAACAAAAATTTCTCAAAAAACTAAGTTTAATTCCATCATGGTCAGAGAAGTTGCTGGATATAGTATCTATACCTTTGAATTTGTAAAGGTTTGATTTGTATCCTATCATATGGTTAATATTTGAAAAGGTCTCTTGCCAGGGTGTGAAAAATACATACTTTGTGGCCTTAGGGTGGAAAGTTCTATAGATGTCTGTCAAGCCTATTTAATTTATAGTATCATTTAGGTCTTATATCTCTGCCTACTTTTTGTCTATAAGATCTGTCTAAAGGAAATAATAGGGTATTGAGATCTCCAACAATTATAGTGTTGCAGTCTATCTCTCCTTTTAGCTCCAGCAGTCTTTCCTTCGTTCATTTAGATGTTCCTGAATTGGGTGCATAGATATTTATAAGTGTTAGGTCTTCTTGATTAATTAATTCATTTAATACTATATAATACTCTTCAGTGGGAGTCCAGCACTCTTATCTACCATGCCACCTGCTGGCCCCAATCATGTGTAATTTGTAACAAATTAAAAAAATAATAATGATAACTAAAATTAAATAAATAATTATTTTTAAAAATAGAATTTAGTAACAGAATGATTCAAGATATAAATAATATGTTTTCTTTTTTTTGGAGAGGGTTTCTGGTTTTGTTTTGTTTTGTTTTGTTTTGTTTTAATCCATTCAGCCAGTCTGTGTCTCTTGATTAGAGAATTTAATCTAGTAACATTCAACTTCATTATTGATATCTCTGGACATGTTCCTATCATTAAGTAAGCCCTTTTCTTGGTTGTTTTTTGTTCTCTTATAATTGTCCACCTGACATTTTAGTTTTTCTGATAGAGCACTCCCTCTTGAAAACTTGGTCTGGAATGGGTAAATTCTTTCATCTTTTGTTTATCTGAGAATGTTTTTTTTAACCTATTTTTCCCATATAAAGTATAATCTTGCCAGGTACAGTATTCTTGGTTGAAAATATTGTTCATTTACACTTAGACTGTATATATTTCTTCATTATTTCCTTACTTGCATTCTTTTTTTTAATTCTTTTTTTTTTGAGAGGTTTTTGATATATGGCACGTGTGCTCGCCAGACAGACAGAGAGAGACAAAGAGACAGAAAGTGAGAAATCACCCCCCAGGGGGGATGGCCACGTCGCAATCCCATCTCCTCCATTCTCCTCTCGGAATATTGGGCACACACGCACACGCGCCTGGCATGAGTTTTAAGCCACCAGGTCTGGTACACGAACCACAGTCGACTACATGAGAGTCCAGCGACATAGCCATTATGCTAACTGCTGGTCCCCTTACTTGCATTATTCTGACAAGAGGTCTAATGTTAGCCAGACAGGATAACCTTTGTAAGTAACTTGATGTTTTCTTCTTGCCAATTTTAGTGTTTTGTCTTTATCTGTGATTTTGGCCAGTATGTCTCTGATGTGCTTTGGAGAGGATCTTATTGGGTTGATTCTATTTGGTGTCCTATGTATTTCTTGGGTATGGATATTTGAATGCCTCTTTAGGTTTGGAAAGTTTTCTTCCAGAATGTCATGGAATATATTATCACTGCCCTTATTATTTTCTTCCTCTTCTGGGATACCAATTATCTGGATGTTTGGGCACTTCATGGTATCTAGTATTTCTCATATATTATCCTTATTTTTCTTGGTTGTCTTCTCAGTGTTTTGAAAAACTTTTCTAGCTCAGAAAAATGTAAAAAAAAGTTCTTTTTTACATTCAAGATTTGATCTACTGCATGATCTAATCTACTCTTTTATTTTTGTAAGAGGTTTTTGTTATGGGGAGCATGTGCTCACCAGAAAGACAGAGAGAGATACAGAGAGACAGAAAGTAAGAAATCACCCCCCAGGGGGGATGGTCACACCGCAATCCCTTCTCCTCTGTTCTCCTCTTGGGATCTTGGGCAAACATGCACACACATCCAGTGTGAGTTTAAGTCACCGGGTCTAGGACTTGAACTGTGTTCGACTACATGGGAGTCCAGTGCCATAGCCATTACACCAGCTGCTGGTCCCAATCTAACCTACTCTTAATACTTTTGAAGGAGGTTTTAATTTTCTGTATCACATTCTTCATCTCTAATAATTCAATATGAATCTTTTTTATGGTGTATATTTCTTCTTTCAAATTGTGGAAACACTTCTTCATCTCCTGGAGCTCATTGTCTCTTTTGCATCTCATTAAGTTTGTCACTACAAATATTCTAAATTTCTTATCTGACATTTCCATGACCTCTATTGAAATGTCTGTGGGAGATGAGGAACTGCTGTTTTCTCTTGGGGGAGAGACATTTTGCTGGTTGCACATATTTTTTGTGCCTCCGAGATGGTTCCCTGTCATCTGATTATACATTCCTTCCTAATTTATTGAAGGTATCACTGAACATACAAACGTGTGTAGGAATAAGAAATTGGCACTCTCTCTTATTTTCTGCCCTATGCTCAAAAGCACCCTGCACTGTTGTTATTGGTTCAGGGTGACCAAAAGTCCTCATTTCTAGAGAACAGGTTCCCCTGAAAGTGAACTGCTGAGCTTCAACCTAGTAACAAAGAGATCAAGTCCAAAGGTGAGCAGAGAGGGTGAGCCATGGGTTCCAGCTATTAGTCCTCCAGCTGCAGGTAGCCTGCCATATGGCAAGGCCCTTTGCTGGAACAGTTTTCTGGATGGGAAAGGGAAGGATGCAAGTTCTTCTCAAATTTCCAAGAAACAAACCTGAGAGTCAAAATGTAAGTGGAGGAAGGGATGAGCCATGGTTCCCTGACATTAGCACTCCAGGAGCAAGTAGCTTGCCATCCAAAAAGGCCCTTTGCTGGAACAGGTGTCTGAATAGGCATTGTTATTAAATTTTTTTTTATGATTTGGTTTAGGTCAAACACTTTGTGTTCAAGGTCATGAATTCTTTCTTCTGCATGATTAAATCTTCTATTAATACTTTCTAGTGATACTTTAATTTATTATATTTCCAGAGGTTTTGTCTATTTCTTATTTTGGTTTTCTCTCTTTTATGTGATTCCTCTTTCATGTCCTGGAATGATTTTATCATTCTGAGAAGTGTCTGTATTCTCTTCCATCTCATTGAGGTTTGTCACTATGAACGTTCAAAATTCTTTTTCTGACATTTTTGTGAATTCCTTTGTGCTGTCCATTGCTGGTGAGGAGGTACTGTGCTCACCTGGGGGAAAGTTTCCACCTAGTTTTCTCGATCTGCACTGGTTTTTGGTCATCTGATGAAGAATTTATTTTATTTTATTTATTGTAATAGAACCTGTAGTATTGAAAGAGAACATGTTTCCCTTAGTTCCCAGGTGTGTTATTTCTAGAGTCCAGTGCGTCAACCACTGCACCTCTTGCTGGCCCCAAAACACTGTTTAAAGAATTATCTGAACACATCCCAGGATTATGTTGGAACTTGCAGAATTTTATCGGGAAGGATCTGAAGTTGTTTCTTCCAAATCAGAGCTGATTATACACGTTACTTCAGGTAACTGGTTCTACTATAAAAATTCTAGCTCTTGGTGAGGTAGGAACAAGTTAAGGAGATATAACTTAGTGAAGAGGATTGAGTCACATGTTGCACACAGCACAATAGACAGTTTGGAGTGCAACAAATTTCAAATAATCTGGGAAGGTGAGGGTGCACTCACCAAAAGAGACTTGATGGGATCAGGCCCAAGTTTCCTAGTGGACATTTTCACCCCAGACAGTGGGGAGTGTTGGATTGATGGAGTACTGCCAGTTCCAAAGAAAATGCCAAGAGATAAGAGTGCACCGATGAGAAGAGGCCTACCAAAACCAGTCCCAAGTATTCCACTGGGGGTGGGGTGGTGTTCAGCTCAGGCAGCATGGGGGCACTGAGTAAGTGTTGTGCTGCAAGTTCCAAGGTCCCCAAGGAGGTGTGGGTGTACTTATCAGAAGAAGCCTGCCAAAGGCCATGCCCCAAGTGTCCAAGTAGGTGAGTTGAGCCCAGGAATTAGGCAACATCAGGCAGATACAATTCTGCAGGTTCCAACATAATCCTAAAATGTGTTCAGATAATTCTTATAAACAACTTTTTGAGGCCAGCAGGTGGTGTAGTGGTGAGGCACTGGACTCTCACATGGTTGACTGAGGTTTGAGTCCCAAATCTGGTGGCTTGAAACATGTGCATGCCTAAAAATCCAAGAAGAGAATAGAGAAGAAGGGACTGCAGGATGGTCATCCCACCTGGGAGATGATTTCTCACTTTCTATCTCTCTTTTTCTTTCTACCTTTCTGGTGAGCACATGTGCCCTACAGAAAAAAAAAATCTCTAAAAATAAGCAAACAAAAACAGTGTTTTATTGCTCCTCTAATTTTGTCTTTTACATTCATTAATATGTCTTTCTGGTTTATTTCTAAACATTTTATCTCATTCCACTGATTTATTTGTCTATCTTCATAGAAAATAACGCTGTCAGGATTACTCTAGATTTATAAAATTTGAAATAAAATTTGTGAGGGAGTTCTCCATGTTATTCTATGATCCAAATTTTATAATGTACACTTTATACCATAAAGCTTAGTAAAGAACATTAGTAAAGCAATCTATATCTGACACTTTAAGGTGCATAGTCAATATTCTAACAATTCTAACTTAAATGCTTATGTTTTACTCACCTTTTTGATAATAATTTTGCAAGGTCAAAGAACTTAAAATGTGATAGGTTTAAACGTTTTCAAAATAAAAATAAACTAGTCAACTTAAAGCTGATATTTAGTGTTATAGTAACACCTTGGAGAAAAAATTCCTCATTAAAAAGAAATATAAACAATGAATGAAAAAAATGTTTAAAGATAAAAAAATGTTAATCATCACTTGTGTCATATGACAGTTAAAACAAATAAAACTAGGCATAGAACAACTTTCAATAGCATAGATAATGTACAGGATCTAGTTAGTTCACACCAAATAAATTCTTATATGAATAAAAAAATCTTTCTAGCACCAATTGTTTAAAAGTTTTTTGTTTTTTTTTTTTCTCCCCACTGAGTAGACTTCTGGCCTTTGTCAAGAATTAGCTGTATGTTTTGGGATTTACTTAGGTATTCTCTATTCTGTTCTATTGGTCTATATGTCTGTTTGTTCACGAGTACCATATTGTTCTGATTATCACAGCTTTTTATATTCACTGCTGAAAAATAAAACTGGATCCCCATTTCTTGCCACTAACAAAAATCAACTCAAAATGGATTCAAGATCTAAACATAAAGCTCAAACTATAAAACTACTGATTGAAAACACAAAAGAAATTCTTGGAGACATTAAAGTAGGTAAAGATTTTAAAATTAAGGTCTCCAAAGAATAAATACATCAGGCTAAATAGCTTCTTCACAGCAAAAGTAACAATAATTACAACAAAGATGGGAACCAGCAGTAAGCATAATGGCTATGTCACTGGACTCCCACGTAGTCGACCACAGTTCACGTCCCGGATCAGGTGGCTTAAAACTCACACCGGGCGCCTGTGTGTGCATGCCCAAGATCCCGAGAGGAGAATGGAAGAGAAGGGATTGCGGCGTGACCATCCCCCCTGGGGGGTGATTTCTCGCTTTCTCTCTCTATGTCTCTCTCTGTCTGTCTGGCAAGTGCACACGCCCTATAGCAAAAACCTCTCAAAAAGTAATAATAATTACAACAAAGAGACAACCATGAGAATGAGAATATATATTTGCAAACTATGCCTCAAATAAGGAATTGGTAACCAGTATATACAGGAAAATGAAGCACCTAGCCACCCAAAAAGTAAACAATTCAATTTTAAAATGGGCTAATGAGGGGAATAGACAACTCTCTAAGCAAGACATATAATTGGTCAAAATCATATGAAAAGATGCTCACCTTCTTATCATAAGGGAGATGCAAATCAAAACCATAATGAGTTACCACTTAACCACTTAACTGGTTAAGATGAAAGATACTGAGAATGATAGAGGTCGAAGGGTCTGTGTTGAAAAGGGAACACTTCTACGCTTTTGGTGGAAATGTAAATTAATACAGCCACTATGAAAATCAATGGGAGAGTTCTCAAAACTCTACAAATAGAACTACCATACAACTCAGCAATTCCACTCCAGAGTATCTACTCAAAGAATAGGAAAACACACTGTTGCAAAAGCACTTCCACATTCATATTCATTGCAGCATTACTTCCAGTTACTGAGACTTTGAATAAGCCCAAGAATAGAGGGATGGATTAAAAAAATGTGGTCCATATACACTATGGAATACAACTGAATCATAAAGAACACTGAGTTCCTGATGTTTGTTATTAAGTGGATGAATATGAATGATTTAATGCTGAGCGAAGCAAGTCAGACAGGCACTTTATGTCCCACTTAATATATAAATTATACCAAATGTCTGCAAAAAACTGAAAGTTGGAAGGTGTAATAGTGGGAAGGGCAACCAAAGATATTAGAAATAGTGTATTAGGAGGTGGGGAACAGGGACGGAGAGAAGGGATCAGAGATAAAACATTTAACAGAAACAAAAATGAAAAGTTATCTATTGATGATAAAGTATATTGTAATATCTATTATTGACTAACATACACTGTATTCACACTGGGAAAAGTAATTTTCTATGTTGTAATTATGTACAGTTATTAAATATACATGTAAAATCATTTATAAACTTCCTATGTAAGATATGTGAATAAGTGATAGGATATGATTATTTCTTTAGGCAACAGAAAAAAGTTATTATTACTATTATCATTATTATTATTATTATTATTATTAGTTGGTTATAGGGCATGTGTGCTTGTCAGAGAGAAATACTGATATAGAAATAGAAAATGAGAACTCCCTTCTGGGGGGGATGGCCATGCCACAATCTCCTCTACATTCTCTCAGGGTTTTAGGCGAGGGTACATATGCACCCACCCTGTTTTCAAGCTACTGGATTGACGTCTTGAATCATGCAATCAGTTATGTGGGATCGAATGGCTTAGGCTCCACAGTTACTGCTGGTCCTAAGTTTCAAAATTAAGAATATACTGTTAATATTATTTCATTATATTTTTATAGCATGGTAAGAAATGTTTTATTTTTATTTAATTATGTAATTGATTTCTTTATTTACTTTAACCCTTAAAATATTTATAGGAAATATGTCAAAGATATTTTCAATGGGTTAATAAGATTGAGTTCAGCTCTGAATGCAAAAAAGACAAGTGGGAATCTATACCCAAGGAATAAGTAAAAAATAAGTGGGTAGAATTTACTAAGAAATAACTTTGGAGGTAATGGATATTCTGGCCTAATATAGCCATGGTAATTATATAGAAGTGTTCTGATAGGCTTAGAAGAAGTTTCAGAATGCTGATTAATTTTTTCTCAAGCAAATAATATCTGTCAGTACAGAAAAAAAATTAGAAAGATTTTTGCTATAGGGTGTGTGCTTTCACCACAGAGTAAAAGTGAGTTGGAGATACAGCAAGACATCACCCCCAGGCAGTATGGCCACACCACAATCCCTTCTCCTCCATTTTCCTCTTGGGCCTTGGGGCACAGAAGCACATGCATCCACCGTAAATTTTAAATGATCAGGACTAGGACTCGAACTGTGGCCAACTACATTGGAGTCCAGAGACATAACCATTACATCATCTGCTGGTCCCCAGACAGATTTTTTTTTTTTTGAGAGGTGTTTGCAATAGGGTGTGTGTGCTTGCCAGAAAGACAGAGAATCAGAGAGACAGAAAGCGAGAAATCACCCCCTGGGGATGGCCACACCAAAATCCCTTCTGCTCCACTCTCCTCTCAGGACCCTGGGCATCCACGCACACGCTCCCAGTGTGAGTTTAAGCCACCAGGTCTGGGACGCAAACCATGGTCCACTACATGGGACTCCAACGACATAGCCATTATGCTAACTGCTGGTCCCCAGACAGAATTTTTTAGCAAAATGGAAAACAGATTTTTATTCAAAATCAAACACAAAATGATTTAAAAACTGTTCTGAAATATTATATAAGCATTTATTTTAAAAGTATAAACAATAAAACTTTACATTATAAAGAAAGACTCAATAAAATGCAAGAATCAATGTCAAGAAAGTCGAGAGCTGATGGGATAACAATCTCTAGTCTATAATAATTTGTTAATAAATTTGAATTTTTGAATGTTAAGTAAAGCTTTAAATAATAGAAATTAAGAGAAGGCATGAATAATTTTTAAAGAAAAAAATAAATGCAGAACAAAACAGTGATTCAATATTAAACACAAAATTGAGCTATTTAAAAAAAAATAGGTAAGGTGAGAAAGAAAGCCACCAGGTCTGGGACTTGAACTGTGGTTGGCCAGGTGGGAGTGTCCAGTACCTTAATCAAGACTCCATCTGCTGGTACCCCGACATGAATAATTTTTAAAGAAAAAAATAAATGCAGAACAAAACAGTGATTCAATATTAAACACAAAATTGAGCTATTTAAAAAAAAATACAACACATTTTTAGCTAATATATAAAAAGCAGATAACTTTCAAGTGTGAAATAAGAAGATACAGAGAGAAATAACCTGCAAAGGGAAAATAATTTTAAAATTGAGTAAAAAGCTTTTTATAGTCAATCAATAACTAGAAGATCTAAATGAAATATTTATTTATTATTTTTTTTTCTTTTTTGGGGGGAGAGGTTTATGCTATAGGGCACGTGTGCTCCCCAGACAGACAGAGAGAGACAGAGAGACAGAAAGCAAGAAATCACCCCTCAAGGGGGATGGCCACACCGCAATCCCTTCTACTCCATTCTCCTCTTGGGATCTTGGGCACGCACACACAGGTGCCCGGCGTGAGTTCAAGCCACCAGGTCCAGAACTCGAACTGCGGTCGACTACATGGGAGTCCAGCAACATAGCCATTACACTAACTGCTGGTCCCTGAAATATTTATTTTTCAAGAAAAAAAAATATATTTAGGGGGAGATTTTTGCTGTAGGGTGTGTATGCTCACCAGAGAGACAGAAAGCGAGAAATCACCACCCAAGGAGGAGGGCCAAGCCATAATCCCTTCTCCTCCAGTCTCCTATTAGGATTTTGGATACACATGCACATGCACCTGGCATGAGTTTATGCTGCCAAGTCTGGGACTCAAACCATGGCTGACTACTCAAACCATGGCAGTCCTGTGACCTATTATTTTGTCCACGGGTCTCAGAAAAAATGTTAGTGTTAAAAAACACTTTCAGGGAAAGAAAAAATATTTAACACAAAATGTAAAAGTTATTCGTTGATGGTAATATATGTGCTAATACATCTGCCTTGATTGATATACGTTGTATTCATACTGGGAAAAACAATCTTGTACATTGTAAAGATGTACTCTGATTAAATTCAGTAATTAAAAAAAAACTACCTTATTTGTAAGACTTGATATAATAGTGCAGGAAAGCATATGGAAAGTCTGAAATGAATATATTTTAGAGCATAATTCTGCAAAATAATTGAAAAACTGGACATTCAGATGCTATCGAAGATAGCTCTGTTCCAGAGCACTGGGAAAGTATTTTCTAAATCTAAACAGAAAAAAGATGGCATTTGGGATACACCTCATTGTAGAAGGGCTTACAAAGGTGAGTGTAAGCATGGTGACTATAGCAAGTAATTGCACACCATGGTTTTTTGTTTGTTTGTTTGTTTTTAAAGTATTTGTCATAGGGCCCATATGCTCATGAGAAAGAGAAAATAAATCATCTTCCCATGGGGGAGGGCCACATCACAGTCCCTTCCCCTCTAGTCTCCTCTCAGGATTTTGGGCTTGCATGCATACATGCTTGGCACAATTTTCAAGCTGTTGGGTCCGGACAGAAGCTGCAATTGGCCATGTAGGAGTACAATACCTTAATCACTATACCACCTACAAACACTGTGTATTTCAATATTGCTATGAAAGTACATTACTTTGATTAATAAGCACTTTATTCATGCTGGGAAAAAAAAACATGTATAATATAAAGATGTAGAATGATTAAATATAAACTTAAAAAATGTTTCCCTCAAAAAAGTACATTTCTAATGTTCTCATTACAGAAAATAAGATAGTTGAGGTGATATACATGTAATATACCTTAGTTTAATTAATCTATGTAATATTTTTAAAATTCCAAAATATCCTGTATTTTATAAATATATAGTTATAATTTACTACATATGTAGGTTTTTTTTGCCTTAGGGCATATGCAGTTGCCAGAGAGAGAGAGACAGAGATAGTGAGAGGGAATGTGAAACATCACTCCCCTAGGGAGAATGGCCATGCTGTAATCCCTTCTCCTCCATTCTCCTCCCTGGATCTTGGACATGCACACACACAAGCCCAACTGAGAGTTAAGCCAGTGTATCTGGGATTCAAACTATGATCAGCCATGTGGGAGTCCAGCAATGTAACTATTTCTCCATCTGCTAGCCTCCATACATATGATTTTTAAATACATATTCCTGAACATAACACTTTTTTGTTGTCTTCATAAATTAATGATCCTCCCTTAAAATTAAACTTATTCAGGTGACAACATTATTACTTAATGAGATCTTATCCCACTCACAATGAACTCAAAACCTCCCTTAGTTGTTTAGATACAATTTACGTAAACAGAAGAAAAAGTCATTTCAAAGCTTTCCAGAACTCTGGAAACATTATATCCACAATCTCCATATACCAGTGCAAGAGCATCTCTGCATGGCAGCCAAAGTCCAACCTTGTGTGTTTCTTGGCTTAGCTAAGGAGTTTACCCTGAATCACGTGATTTGACCATATTTCCTAACGCTATTTATTTCCCCCTATTTAGGAGAAATTGGAAAAACTTTCAAAATGTGTTGGCCTTTCTCTTTGCCATTGAGGAGATCAACAAGAGCTCCCATTTGCTTCCCAACCTTTCCCTGGGTTATCATCTCTACAATGCACTTCCCAGTAACCAAAGGACCATGGAGAACACTCTGTTTTTGCTCTCTGGAATGAATCAGACTCTGCCTAACTACAACTGCCAGACACAGAAACAATTTGTTGCTATCATTGCAGAATACACACCCATATTTTCAGCCCAAATTGGAACCCTTTTGGAGCTCTACAAAAGCCCACAGGTGAGTGGTTGTCAGTTTTGGAAAATGATGTTTGTGTCTCTTCTAATACAATTCTCTCACATGTGAGCAAAGAAGGTATTCATACCACTTGAGAGATGAAAACAGACCAGAGGCAATTCTCTGGGTCATGAGATTATTAACAGTGCAAAAATAAGTCATTCACTGGAATCTGAGAGATTTGGCCCAGATTCCTGTTTGGGGACAATACCCACCACTGAAAACCCAAAGATGTGTGCTTATTAGAAAATACACACAGAACAGGGAACTACCCCAGCTTTTGATAGGGTGTTATCAAGGTACATTCAGAGGACAATGACAATTCGATATGAAGTTATAAATATCTTGAAATCTGATTATCATTTGGGACAAATATAAAAGAATATCCCAGCACTGCAAATCTACTGAATTGGCTATGACTCAGTTAATCTTTTGTACTTTACCAGCTCCCTCTGGTCTTCCTCACATCTATCCAGGTGAATCTCTTGAAATTACTTCCAGTTATTCTCCACATCACTGCTTTCCACCTCAGAGATTCTTTCCAGAGAAATTGCCTAACAAATTTCACAAGACAATATTGATAAACATATGTAGAATAATGTTACAGAATTATGTTCTTGAAAAATTGTATTTAAAAATTACCAGTGACAAAGTAGAAAGCCAATACATTTTAATAGCTTTTCCAATTCTTCCTACATGGGGGAACAGCATTAGAAAATATGGCCAAATCATATCATAGAGGGTCAATTACTTAACCATTGGACTCTCAAATGGCCAACCACATTTCAACTCCTGAATCTGGCTGTTTGCTTTCTAACTTTTCTTTTTCCCCTCTCTCTCTTTGTCTCTCTCTAGTGAGCACACATGCCCTTTAGCAAATAAAAATAAATAATAATACTACCAGAGAGGGAAGTGGTTGTATTTTTGAAAAACAATATAGGTAATCCTCTGATGATAAGTCCACATTGTAAAAAGATCAGTACAATAAATGTTTGTTTTCCCCCACAGGAATTTTCATTTACTATTAAGTGATAGAGAATGGCCTGAACCACAAAGCTAGTCATGTGGAATCTAGAACCTTTACCTCCACACTTCTTTAAAAAATACGAGTGGCCACAATTCACTCTAGTAAATATAGAAAAAAGTATCAGGCCCAGAATGTTCCATGGAGAGTTCTATCAACCATTAAATAATCCCGATGTTGCTTAATCAATTACAGAGTTAGAAAAAGCCCCTCCCCCAAAAAAGAAAAAAAATCTCAAATTAATTTTAAAAATTTATTTAATTTAATTTATTATTATTACTATTATATTTTAACTTGACTAGAAAGAGACAGAGAGAGAGAGACAAAGGGGAAACGAGAAAGAAAGCCATCAGGTCTGCGACTCAAACCATGGTCAGCCATGTGGGAGTTCAGTGCCTCAACCACCACACCACCTGATAGCTCCTCGAATTAACTTTATTAAGGGGAATGCGCTAGCCTTGATTCAAAAACCTGACACAGACTGTACCAAAAAGAAATTTATAAACCAATCTCGAATATCAATGCAAAAGTTTTAACACTATTTCAGTAAACAATCCAACAGCATTTTCAGAAGGTAACAAATCACGCCTAAGTTTGGCTTGTTATAGAAATGCAGGAATAATTTACTATTAGGCAGTCTATTAATAATTCTATTAAGAGAGTTAAACATTTATATGGCTATCTCCATCTTTGCAGAAAAGGCATTTGGTTGAAGTGAGCACTTGTTTTATATATATTCTGTAAGTAGAAACTTATTTAACAAATTTGATAACTTATTGACATTGGACCTTTGTACAAAAGTCAACAGCTTGTTGGAACAGAAAAGGCTTTCCAACTATATTCTGGACCAGTACATACACCCAGCTACTTAGTTACTTAACATATTGTTGGGAGGTTTAGCTAATGAAGTTAAACATAACAAAGGCATGAGAATTAGAAAGGAAGAGGTAAATTATTTGCAGAGCCTATATATCTGGGAAACCCAAAGTAATTTGCTAAAAAACTAAACAATGAAAGAACTTAGGGTAAAGTAAATACATTAGTCCATCAATAGCCTTCACCAGACACAAAAAAGTAGATCTCTTTTAGATGAAGTTCAGAACAGGCAAAGTTTATGGCTGGTTTCAGAAGTCAGCACCCTCTTCCAGTCACTACCTCTTTACTCAGAGGTGAGCACTATCATGATTCAAATCATCATCATTCTTAAATTTTTTTTTGTAAGCAAAACCATATTGTACATGTTGTTTTATAAGCAGCTTATTTATCTAAACAAAGACTTGTAGAGTGTACATGCAGAACTCTGTGATGATGGTAATATCCTGTTTTATGATCTAGGTGCTGGTTACATATGTGCACTTACTTCATAAATATTTATCAAGCTCTAAACTAAAGATTTGTGTATTATATACATATAACTAAAGTTCAATAAAAACATTTACTAAAAAAAGGCAGAGAAAGGACTTTACAAGTCACAGACATAGCAAAATCATCAACATTTTGTTGTTGTTGCACCATGTACGTAAGGTTTATGCCTCCTTCAGTAACCACCATAGAAGATGAAGGGTGTTTCAAATTGTATACTTCTTTTCTTCTTTGTCCTGGGAGTGATAAGATTAATCTGGGTTAGTCATATATGCTTTCCTAATTAGCAATGGTACTGAAAATTGTCTTCTAATGCCCAGAATGAGACAATGGAGTCATCTCCATAGCAGACTTTCTCTTCACTCAATCTTTCTCTCTGAGGTATTATCAGGTAGAGACTTAACCTCCCCTTGTGTAAGAGGGGCAATCCCAAAATACACTTAGGTCAGAATCAGGCTATTTCTTTTCTTATTCAGGTCACATATGGTCCTCTTGATCCCATCCTAAGTAATAAAGACCAGTTTTCATCAGTTTACCAGATGGCCACCAAGGAGAACTTTCTGGCCCATGGAATCATCTGGTTGTTGCTGAAGTTTGGCTGGACATGGGTGGCACTTTATGTATCTGATGATATCCAAGGAGAGCATTTTCTTCAGGATCTAAAGGCAGAGATGATAAAAACAGGTATCTGTGTGGTCTTTACAGAAAAGCTCCCTGCCACAACTGGTACTGAAACACCGCTAGATTACGATCGTATGGCTAGGATCAGGGTTTCATCTGCAAATGTGTACATAATATATGGAGATATAGGGAGTGTCTGGAACCTGGTATGGGCAAATAAATTCGATTTAATTTTGGGAAAAGTGTGGGTCATGAGAAATCTCCGGTCATCCCACTGGAGGGACATATTTTTTGTCATGAATCATATGCCATATCTTTTCCATGGAAGCCTCTTAATTTCAAATAAGAAAAGAAAGATTCCTGGCTTTGAACATTTTCTAAAGACACTCAACCCTTATCAACACCCACAAGATATTTTATTGACTGAACTGTGGACTGATGTTTTTCATTGTTCCCTTGCTGGATCACTATGTATCAAAATTGGACACTGCCCACCAAATTCTTCCTTAGAGTTTCTGCCATTTTATTTGGACTTGATGACTGTGTTTGACTCTAACATTTTTATCTATCATGCTGTGTATATGGTGGCCCAAGCCCTTCATAAGATTTTTTTGCAGAAAACAGAAATAGGATCTCCAGAAGGTGAAGATCAGATTATGCTTCTTCCTTGGCAGGTAAACATCCTCTACACTAGGACATGCATTTGACACCTGATAAGTTTGGAAGTATTTTATTAAGATACAGCATCATGGCCATATTTTCATTTCAGTATCAAAAGTGGGCCAGCTGGTGGCTTGGTGGTTAAAATTATTGGATACTAAATGGCTGAACTGTTCTGGACTCAGAACAGTCAAGTTCTGGACTGAGAGGTTTGAAAAGCACACCATGCACATGTCCAATTGTGCCCAAATTTCTCCCAAAAAAGGGAGAAATAGAGAACATACTGGGGTGCTAACATCACTTATGGGGAGGGTTACTCACTTTACCTGCCTCTGTCCTTCTGTCTTTCTCCAGCAAAGTGCACATGCCCTCTGTCAAAAAAAAAAAAAAAAAGATTAAGCAAAATAAAGAGTTGTGATTTTGTTTTACACACTAGATATAAGTATCTGTAATAGTTATATTTATTTAGAGAATTCTGTTATAGGAGACTCAGATTTAAAATATTTAATTATATCAGGAAAAACATCTTCTAATGTAGAATAAAGTATTGTAAGTTATCTAAGAAAAGAGTCAAGGTAAAGCATAGAAATATTTTTAAATTGTCAAATCTATACATGTTTTCTATAGATGTATCAAATGTCAATACACATTGACATAGTGACCATATCTGACTCCACCTATTTTATCTATAGTGATGATCTGGCCCAATCCCTGCATGTCTTATGAAAAGAACAAAAATGAGTTCCACATAATATTCTATAAGCCTTAGAAAAATTTTTAGACATTACTATACATACAACACATGTAAAAATCATGGAAGCAAAAACTGGTTAAGCTTTAAAATATGAAACCTTTTATTATGCATATAAGCTCAAAATATTCTGCCTGATTTACAAAAAATGTTGTACTTTAAATATATTTTAATCAAGACTTATGCATAAAATATCTTTATGCCCAATGGATACTAAAACTGAGTGGGAAAAAAAGATATTGCTGGGGCTGGTGGGTGGTGTAGTGGTTTAGAGTCACTGGACTCCCACATGGATGACTGCAGTTTGAGACATGGAACTGGTGGCTTGCTTTCTCACTTTCTCTCTCTCTCATTCTGTCTTTGCCTGGTCAAATGAAAATAAATAAATAAATGCATGAATAAAATAATTCTAAAAAAATGAGATTGCCTATCCTGTATATAGTTATTCCAGAAAGATCAAAGAAAAACCAGTAAAACAAAATTAATGGTACACATCAAAATGGGATGTTCATTGTGGAAATTATAAATATGTTTTTAGCTTTGATTTCACTATCACACACTGTATGCCTGCTTTGATAACAAATAATAAAATAGAGGAACAGCAGGTGGAATGTTTGTTAAGGAACTGGACACTCCCACATAGTTGACCATGGTTCAAGTCCCAGACCTGGTGGCTTGCTTTCTCTCTTTCTCTCTGTGTCTCTCTCTGATCAAATTAAAATAAGTAAACGAATAAATAAAATAATTATGTTTAAAAATAAAAGCAAAAAATATTTATGACAACAAAATGTAAATAATAAATGACTATAGAAAATATAAGCAGAAAAGAACAAATCCAAGAGTCCTAATTATTAAGTAAAATAAGGAAATTAATAACTGTACATAAAATATTAACCCCAGAAAGTTTTGTTTACCATCTAATTACTATTTGTGCTAACAATGATAACATCAGATTTGCATTTTGAGTTAATTTGAAGTTGACTCTTAGAAAAGCAGATCATTTATAAAAATGGACACCTAGATTTGACTACAGATTACTCATATTGCTTATATTATATTACTTATATTACTTATATTGGAAAAGTAAAAGACTTAACAGTTTTATAAACAATAAGAGTTAATGTTTCCACAGAATGTTATATACAAATATTTTTAAAGCTTTTTTAAAATTCAAGCATTTTAAGTTTATATTATGTCCTAAATCATTACTTTTTAATATCTGTCACATGAGAAACACACTCTTAATGAAATTTTAAGAAATTAACAAAAGAATTCATGTTTCCTTTTAAAAATCTTTTGGAGTATAATTTATGTACAAAATATTTCATATATTTAAGGTACATATGTATACATTTATCTTATTATCACAATGATCAAGAAACTAAACATATCCCTCCACATTATGCCCTTTTAAAAATAACATTGTGAAATTAAATTTAAAAATAATTTTAAAGGGACCAGTAGTTGGCATAATGACTATGTCACTGGACTCCCATGTAGTCAACCACGGTTCAAGTCCTGGACCTGGCAGTTTAACCTACACTGGGTGCATGTGTGCCCAAGATCCTGAGAGTAGAATGGAGGAGAAGGGATTGCAGCATGGCCATTCACCCTGGAGGGGTGATTTCTCACTTTCTGTCTCTCTGTCTCTCTCTGTCTTTCTGGCAAGCACATGTGCCCTATGGCAAAAACCTCTACAAAATTATAATAAATAAATAAAATACAATAACAACATTTCTGCCTCTGCTGCACTTTCTGGGTGCAACTTTATGGCTGTGAAGCTCCCCAGCCAGGGTTTCCCCCTTCCAGATCCCCATGCTAGTCAAGACAGAATCCTTGCAGGCATCTCCATGTTTGCCTCTGCTTCTTTTTCTGGGTTCAGCTTCATGGCTATGACACCCCCATTCCAGGGCTTTCCCTTCCAGACTCCAGTGCTATTCAGGTAGGCAAAGTCTCTATCTCTTTTCTATCTATTCTAACTTCTTTCTCTATGAAAAAACACCTTTCTGTCCCCTTGTGCTTTCTCCTGCTAATTTGTCTCTTCTTCCCTCACCTAGGACATCTCCATCTCTGCCTCTGCTAGGACACCATGTGGTTTTCCATTTATAACTCAATTTTATTTTCTATGTTTTTTTCTGCTTTTTTTCTCATCTTTTTGTTCTAGTTGTTTCCTTCTTTCTTTGCTTTTTTTTTCCTATTTCTGTTTCTACTTTCTTTTTCTTTTACCTTACTTTCTTATTTTACTGCTCACCCCATGCCCACTACTAAGAGAAGTCTAGGTGCGTAGTAGCTAAACATTTGAATATTGTGAGAATTAGAGAACTCTTTGCCTCTCACTGTGCAGGTTGTAAAAAGAATAAAACTACCCTTCATAAATTTAATTTCAAAACTCCTTTGGTGATTACCAAACTGGAGGACATAGTAGAAGGGAGAAAATAGCAGTGAATTACTTCACAGCAAAAGGAAACACATGAGCTCACAGTTACAGAATCTTTATCCAACAAATCTTTATAGCCAAAAGTGAGTATATTATCCAATGATGAAATATCAGAGAAGAGCCTCAAGGATGACAGTATCAAGTAACACATCTCCAGCAAGGGAACACTGTAACTGACTCCTAGTAGGGAAAAGGTAGAGCATATTACTGAAATGTCAGAAAAAGAATTCAGAATATTTATGGTAACAAAACTCTGTGAGATGCAGGACCAGCAGTTAGCGTAATGGCAATGTCGCTGGACTCCCATGTAGTTGACCGTGGTTCGCGTCCCAGACCCGGTGGCTTAAAACTCACGCTGGGCGTGTGTGCATACGTGCCCAAGATACCGAGAGGAGACTGGAGGAGAAGTGATTGCGGCGTGGCCATCTCCCCTGAGGGGTGATTTCTCGCTTTCTGTCTCTCTGTCTGTCTGGCGAGCGCACGTGCCCTATAGCAAAAACCTTTAAAAAAAAAGAGATGAGGAAGTACTTCCATGATATGGAAGAATAATTGGACACAATAAAAATAATCAAACAGAAATATTAGATAGAAAGACTGTAATAGTACTGGAAAACAAATTCTCCCTGAAAAGTATTAAAAGCAGGTTAGACCATGCAGAAGATCAAATCTCAGAAGTAGGAGACAAAATCAGTAATCTAGAAAAAAATACCAAAAATACTGAGAAAATACCCAAGAAAATGAGGATAATGTACAAGAAATCCTAGATACCAGGAAACACACAAACATCCAAATAATTGGTATCCCAGAAGATGAAAAAACTAAGTGAATTGATATTCTATTCCATAAAATACTGGAAGAAAACTTTATAAGTGTAGAGAAGAACTCAAACATTCAGACACAAAAAAATAAAAAAGAAACTCAAATAGAATAAATCCAAGAAGATACTCCCATGGAACATCGTAACCAGATTGACCAAAACCACAGACAAAAATACTAAGATTGGCAAGAGAGAAACATCAAGACACCTACAAAAGCTATCCACTGGGCTAGCACCAGACCTCTCATCAGATACAATGCAAGCAAGGAAAGAATGGAGAAATATATTCAAAGTGTTAAGTAAAAAAAAAAAATAATAAAAAAATTGAACCAAGAATACGATACCCAGGACTATTATCATTCATATGGAAAAAAAAAAAGATTAAAATGTTCTTAGATAAACGAAAACTGAAAGAATTTATTGACTCCAAAACAACACTTCAAGAAATTCTGAAAGAAGTACTATACCAAGAAAATTAAGGCAGGCAGCAATAAGAGAACAAAAAGACAACCAGGAATATGGTCAATCTAATAATAGGGACAAATCTGGAAATATCAATAATAGGGTTTAATGTTAATGGACTGATAGACACAGACTGACAGAATGGATTAAAAATCAGAAACCCTCTATCTGGTGCCTACAAGAAACCCATCTAATGGATAAATACATACATAGATTAAAAGCGAAGGGCTGAAATAGTTATTCCATGCAATGGAAACCAAAAGAGAGTGTGAGTCACTATAATGATTTTGGACAAAATAGGCTTTAAGACAAAAACCATAAGAAGAGACAAAGAAGTGCATTATATAGTAATAAATGTTATATCATCAAGAAAATAGAAAGCTTAAAAATATCTCTGCACCCAAATCAGAAACACCTAAACACATAAAAAAAGACTGGTAGATCTAAAAGTAAAGATAGATTGTAATACAGTAATAGGAGATCTCAACACCCCAATATCTTTGTTAGACAGGTCAATGAGACAAAAAATAATCAAAGAGATTCGGGACCTAAATGATATCATAAATCAGATGAACTGAACAGACATCTATAGAACTTTTCACCAAAATAAAACACAAAATATACCTTTTCTTCAACCTCACATGATACATTCTTAAAGATTTACTACACAATAGAGCACAAAACCAGCATTTTCAGATTCAGAGACATAGAAACTATAGCCAACATCTTCTCCGACAATGATGGATTGAAACTTGATATTAATCTAAGGAAAAATCCTCAAAAATACACAAATGCATGGAAACTATATAACCTACTTCTGAATGACTTCATGACTACTGAAGAGATTAAGTCTGAAATCAAAAGATTCATGGAAACAAATGATAATGAGGGCACAAGATTCCATAATCTGTGGGACACTACAAAAGCAGTCATAATAAGGAAGATCATAGCAATTAGTGAATATAAGAAAAAGGTAGAAAGGTGAAAAAAGGAAAACCAAACATCATGCCTCAGAAAACTGGATAAACAAACAAACAAAGCCAGAAGAGTAAAACTAATCAAGACTCAAGCAGAAATTACTGAAATAGAAAATATATAAACTATACAGAAAATAAAGTAAAGCAAAAGCTGCTTCTTTGAAAAGATAACAAGACTGAAACACCATTAGCTAGACTAATTAAAAAGGAGAGAGAAAGGAACCAGATAAATCAAATTGGTAATGAATCAGGCAATATTACAACAGACATAATTGAAATACAAAACATTATTAGACTACACTATGAGTGATTAAACATTATTAGACTACACTATGAGCGATTATACACCAACAATGAAGAAAACCTGGATGAGATGGACAAATTCCTAGATGTGTATAATCTACCAAAATTGACTAAGGGGCACATAGGAAGTCTGAGGAAACCCATAACAGCAATGGTATTGAATCAGTAATAAATAACCTCTCAATAAAGAAAAGTCCACGTCCCAATGACTTCACTGCTGAATTTTACCAAACTTTTAAAGAAGAGGCAACTACCATTCTTCTCAATTGTTCTAGAGGTAAAAAAGAAAGAACCCTTCTAAATATATTTTATGAATCCCCCGTCACCCTCATTCCCCAAACAGATAAGGGCATGACCAAAAAAAAGGGAAAGTACAAATCTATATCTCTGATAAATATATATGTAAAAGTTCTCAACAAGATAACTTGTTAACTGTATTCAGCAGCATATAAAAACCATTATTCATCACTACAGGAAGGCTTTATTCCAGGAATGCAAGGGTGGTTCAACGTATACAAGGCCATAAGTGTAATACACCCTATTAGCAGAAAAAAAAAAGATAAAAACCATATGATCATTTCCATCGATGTAGAAAAAGCATTTAAAGCATTTAACAATATACAACATTCCTTTACGATTAAGATTCTCAGTAAAATCAGCATAGAAGTATTATTGCTCAGCATAATAAAAGCCATCTATGAAAAACCTATAGCTAACATTACACTGAATGGGGAAAAGCTAAAAGTTTTCCTACTAAAAACTAGTACAGGACAAGGCTGTCCACTCTCTCCACTCCTATTCAATATAGTACTGGAAGTCCTAGCCAATGTGATCAGAAAACGGAATGAAACAAAAAGCATTCCAATAGGCAAAGAAGAGTTGAAATCAGCTATGCAGATGACATAATTATATCCATAGAAGACCCTATAGTATTCACCAAAAAACTTCTTGAATTAATAAATACAGACAGTAAACTGACAGGATACAAAATTAACTTACAAAAATCTATAACATGTCTATGTACAAACAAAAGCCAGAGACAGAACTGAAGAAAGTAATCCCATTTAATATAGCCACAAAAGCTATGTTACCTTGGAATAAAACTAATCAGGAAAGTAAAAGATCTCTTCGAGGAAACTTATGAAAATCTTAAAAAAGAAATAAAAAATGACAAAACAGTAAAAGGATAACCCATGTTACTGGATTGGCATAATTAAGATATAAAAAAAATGGCAATCTTATTCAAATTAAGCCACATATTTATTTTTATAATGTTTTTTATTTTTAAATTTTTTTGGAGAGTTTTTTTTTTTTTTGCTATAGGGTGCATGCACTCTCCAGACAGAGAGAGAGAGAGACAGAGAGACAGAA
>NW_006159480.1:1638636-1646885 GCF_000334495.1 Tupaia belangeri chinensis | reverse complement strand
GCGTGAGTTTAAGCTACCGAGTCTGGGACTCGAACCGCGGTTGACTACGTGGGAGTCCAGTGACATAGCCATTATGCTAACTGCTGGTCCCAGGCCACATATTTAATACAATTCATATAAAATTACAAGAAACATTTTACACAGATATAGAGAAATAATCATAGAATTTGTCTGGAATCATAAAAGACCCATATACCATCCACTCAACTTTTTTTACAACCCTATGCAAAAAGAGTAAAGTGAATGGCATCTTACAAAATATATTACAAATCTGTGATAATCAAAACACTATGTTATTGGCACAAAACCAGACAAGAGGACCAAAGGAACAGAGTAGAGACCCTAGAAATAAACCCCAAAATACACAGGCAACTGATTTTTGACAAAGGGTACCAGTTAACTCAGTGGGAAAAGGAAAACCTTTCTAGCAAAGGGAGCTGTAAAAACTGGGTATCCACCTGCAAAAAGATGAATCCGAACCCCTATCTGTCACCATTAACAAAAATCAACACAAAGTGGATTAAAGATCTACAGCTAAGACCACAAAGTATAAACCCACTGTTGGAAAATACTCTGAAACTCTGGGAGACATTGGGGTAGGCAAAGACTTCTTAGGCAATACCTCCAAACACAAGAAATAATCCCAAAAATACATAGGTGGGATTACATAAGATTAAGAACTTTCTGCACAGCAAAAGACACTGTAATTAGTGTGAATCAACAACTCTCAGATTGGGAGAAATTTTTTGTTAACTATGCCTCAGCTAAAAGACTGATAACCAGAATTCACAGGGATTCAATCAGCTTACCTGGAAGAAAATAACTAACCCAATTAAAAGTTGGGAAAATTAGCTGAATAAACAACTCTCTAAAAAAGACATATGAACAGCCAAAAAGCATATGAAAAAATCCTCAACATCTCTCATCATAAAGGAGATACAGATCAAAACTACAATGAATTACCACCTAACCTCAGTCAGAATGGCAATAATTCAAAAAGAAAAAAAAAAAAAGGTAAGTGCTGGTGGGGATGTGGTGAAAAGGGAACTCGTTTGGAATGTAAATTTGTCCGGCCACTGTGAAGAACAATATAGAAGTTCCTTCAAATAGAAGTACCATAAGATCCAGCAGTTGCACTCCTGAGTATCTACCTAAATGATAGGAGAATGCTAAGTCGTAAAAGCACTGGCACAACTATATTAATTGAGCTATTATTTACAATTGCTAAGACATGGAACGAACCCAAATGTCCACAAACTGATGAATGGGTTGAAAAGGTGTTTTACATATAATCCATGGAATACTATTCAGCCATATAAAACAAGACCCTGGCATTTGACAGAAAGTGGGTGAATATGGAAGATTTATTACTTAGTGAAGCAAATCAGGTTATGAAAGAGAGACACTGTATGTCTCCACTTAACATATACCAACTGTCTACAATCTATGGTAAATACTGAAAAACTGGAGGACATAAAACATTGAAAATTGATATGGACACTGGGGACAAAATGGAAAGAGAATAGGAGAAGAGAAGAGTGCAGGAAGGGAAATTTGGGAAATGATGGAGAAGTAAGACATATGTGGGACACAGATATAATTTGTTGCCTGTTGATGTCATGTATAGCATTCTCAATCCACCTGGTTTGTGACATATATCATGTTGGGTAAAACCTCTTTATGATTTAAAGGATGTAGAGTGATCGAATATGTAAATAATAATAAACAATAATAATAATAATAAAACTTTTAAAATAAAATAACAAGATTAACTTCTTTTCTTTTTTTCTTTTGGAGAGGTTTTCGCTACAGGGCGCATGCGCTCCCCAGAAAGACAGAGAGAGACAGAGAGATAGAAAGCAAGAAATCACCCCCCAGAGGGGATGGCCACGCCACAATCCCTTCTCCTCAATTCTCCTCTTGGGATCTTGGGCACGCACGCACATGCACCCGGCATGAGTTTAAGCCACCGCGTCAGGGACTTGAACCGCGGTCGACTATGTGGGAGTCCAGCAACATGGCCATTACGCTAACTGCTGGTCCCAACAAGATTAACTTCTAAGAAGCCCTAACCTGAATTTATCATTCTGGATTATACCATAGTCAATGAACCAATCACACCATGGCCAACATTCTAGAAGTATTTTGATAAGATACAGATACTACTACATTGTTTTCATGAAGAAAAAGAGAGTTCATTTCAAATAAGCTATAAGAAAGTGACCATCAAAGCAAAATTAAGCCTCTATCATTAACACCATTAAGTAACACCCTATAATAAAGCTACTACAGAGGTGGAATATAAGAGTTA
Source organism: Tupaia belangeri chinensis (assembly GCF_000334495.1). Taxonomy (NCBI): domain Eukaryota; kingdom Metazoa; phylum Chordata; class Mammalia; order Scandentia; family Tupaiidae; genus Tupaia; species Tupaia belangeri. The sequence goes on along the minus strand of NW_006159480.1, from coordinate 1,644,574 downwards.
TTTGATAGTTTTGGTCCTTCTACATCTATGTTAAATGCATTCCTAATTTCTAAATTGTGCCTTTCATCCAGCTTCATCCATTTCTGAGGAAAAGCTCATTCATAAACAGTGCTGGGTACAATTTGCCCCTAGATGAAAAAGTAAATCTTACAGCACAGTATGATATCTACAACCTTGTGAGATTTCCTAATCAGAGATGGCTGCTGGTTAAAGTAGGAGATTTTGTCTATAGGAGCCGCCATAATCAAGGCTTAGTTATCAATGAAGAGATGATAAAATGGCCTGTTATTTTCAAAGAGGTATGAAGTTATTTTAATATTCAATTTATACAGAAGTATCTTGACAGATTCTGAAATATAATTGTATAAATATTTTACCTCGGCATTAAACCCACATTTTGCATCTTGACTTTGTACTGTGTGATTTTGCTTATATATATTCTAACCTGTAGTTACGTTACAAAATGTTTTAAATACGCTACTGTTTTTGTTTTTAGTTTTTGATTTTTGCTTTGCTATTGGGTGCATGTGCTCATTGAAGAGAAGTGGACAGAGATGTAGCGATCAAAAGTGACAAATCATCCCTGTGGAGATGGTCACATCACAATTTCTTTTTCTCTATTATTCACCTGGGAATTTGGGTACACACACACACACACACACACTCAGCATGTTTACCAAGCTGCCTAGTTTGAGAATCAAACCTACTCAGTAGGACACAATGAATCCATCTGCCTTAATTTGCATGCCATTTGTAGACTCCAATAAGCTACAATAACCATATTTTTATTCAATAGCTATATTTTTATTCAAGCAGCAGCCCAATGTCTATAATCACCCAGCTGATAAATATTTATATGCAGTCAAACATTACAATGAGAAAAAATGTGTTCTGAGAAATAAACCTTCAGGCAATTTTATCATTCTGCAAACATCATAGATTGAATTTACACAAGTTTAGATAATATCCCTGGTATACAGAGAATCTATGTAATCTCTTACCTTATGGGACCAGTCACTTATATGTGATTCATTATTGACCAAAATGTCTTGTGTATTCAGAAACAACTTGTCATTTGTCAACAGATTCCTTTTATATTTTGCTATGCTGTAAACACAAGTATATCATAGATTGAAATATTATTTATCTTTTGGTAGATACCATTTACATTTTCTTCTGCCATTTTGCATAACATTCTGCCTTCTACGACTATTGAACTAAGCATTCCAGAGCATAGGCTATAATTTCAGGATATTACCCTAGGCAAATGGTGGGTCTATCTAACAAACATGCATTGCACATATATTTTGTTGTTAATGTCTGAAAGCAATGTTTCACCTGAACTCAGAATTCCAGAAGTGGATTAACCACATCCATAGTTCATAACATACTCTTATTATTTATTTGTTGGCACATAAGTTTCAAGTAGCTAACTTTTGATATTGTATCTACATACCACATAATTTGATTTTATGTCTAGGGCCTAAAAATTTCAACCTAACTAGATATGAGAGCATGCTATATTAAACTTAGTATACTCAGAACAACCTCTCAGAATTTTCTCAGTGTAGAAACCTACATTAAAATGGTTTTGTATGAAGTGGTTAAATTAAAGAAGAGAATAATCCCAGCAATAATTTGTCATATGTAAAGTAAACTAAGTAGGTACCTTGGTAATATTTGGTAAACAGTTTATAAATTAAGAGAAAAGTTCATTATAGTAAGGCTTAATTAAAATTCGAGGTGATATCAGCTGACCTTATGGACTGGTGAATAAGACAGATGGGTATCACATAGCTCACAGTGTAATTCACATCACAACCCTAGAAACTTCAGAAACATGTTGAACGCGTGTGTGCATACACAAAATCCCTAAAGGAGGGAGAGATGAAGAAGAGATTAGTATGACCAGTCTCTATGGAGGCTGCTTTCTCCTGTCTGTACTTCTTTTCATCAAGTGCACATGAAATCTAGCAAAAAACAAGTCTAGGTTATATCGACATGATGGGAATTGGGAGGATAGTGAAGACCATTCACTAAATGATGGAGTTTTCTTAGAAATGGAGATAAACATAGACATCTTTTTAAAATAGATGATCAGGTATGTAATTATGACTAGCCATTCTTTTTTCCACTCAGACTCCTGAATCTCTGTGTAGCCATAGCTGTAGTCCAGGATTTCAGAAAATTCCCCAAGAAGGAAGACCTGTTTGCTGCTTCATTTGTGTTTCTTGCACTGAGAGGGACATTTCAAATCTAACAGGTATAAAATATGAACGTGCCCTATGATAAATCTATTCTGTAACAATTTCTCAATGAAAAAAAAATCAATGATATTGGAAATAAGCTATTGAGCACCTTTATTCTTAATTCACATGTTTACTCATTGTTTCAATATATTTCTTATTATTTATTTATTATTTTAGGGAGAGATTATTACTATTATTGCTATATATGTATTATATGTGGGTGTGTGCATTAACCAGAGACACAGAAAGAGATCGAGAGAAAGTGAGAAATTGCCACCTGAGGGAGTGGGGGTGGCCATGCTACATTCTCTTCTCCTTAATTCTCCTCTTGGGATTTTGGACATGAACACACACACGTTGGCATAAGTCTCCAGCCACCCAGTCTGGAAGTTAGTATTACCTAAAAAACTGATACCTTAGAAAGGACAAGCAGTTGGCGTAATTGCTATGTCACTGGACCCCCATGTGGTTGAGCATGGTTCAAGTCCTGAACCCAGTGGCTTAAACTCACACTGGACATGTGTGCTTGCATGCATGTTTAAGATCCCAAGAGGAAAATGGAGGAGAAGGGATTCTGGCATAGTCATCCCCCTGCGGGGGGTTATTTCTAGCTTTCTGTCTATCTGTCTCTCTCTGTCTCTCTGTCTCTCTGTCTCTCTGTCTCTCTCTGTCTTTCTGCATCCTATAGAAAAAACCTCTCCAAGAAAATAAAAAGGAGTAGGAAAGCTATCATGTAGTTCTTTTTTGCATTTTATTTTCATCTCATTTATGTATTCAGTCACATATGTCACTTAGCTTGTAAAGTGAAGCTACCATCCACTTCTCTAAGTAAAATTTAATTGAAACATAGATGTGAACATTAATCATCACATGCTCTATCACTAATCTACTACTATCTAACAATATAGGTGAATAGATGCAGTGGAAACTTTATAATGTACACTGGTAAAATATTTATTACCTACCACATACAAAAAGGATGAGGAAACCATGCTTTCAGGTGTAAATAGATGAAAATATCAAAAATTGCAAATCACTCTTCTATAATATAATTAAAATACCAGTTTCTCAAAAACAAAGACAATTATATACAAGCAATGGAACATCATTCAAAATCCAAATGTTTTCAATTCAACAAACTGCTTCCCATATTCACATGGGAAAATAAACCAGAATAGTGACAGAAAAATTTAAAAATGCAATCAGAAAAGTCTCAAATTATTAGGTAATACGTCATAAGTAAAAATATTGTCAATAGAAATTAGAGTGGTGATGAAAGTTAGAATAGCTCAGAAAAACAAAGTAAAGTTTATTTTTTTCTAAATAACAGTAAGAAAATTATTTTCCCTAGTATTGATCAATATTATAATCCATGGAATTAAAGGGCATATCACACAAAGTAAATAACAAAAGATAAAAAAAGTAGAAAACAAATCTAGAATAAATCTGCATCCCTGAAAACATGGTTGAGCCACAAGAAGGATCCACTAAGATCCTTACATGCTGAGTTATAGTTTCATAAGTTTATTTTACCTAAGCTGAAAAAATTCTCCTGGGGTCATTAATGCAGATTCTTAATTTGGTGTATTTTGGCTTTACATCAGACTATCTGTACTAAAAATGACATAAAGGTATTCATTTCTTTCAGCAAGACAAATATTTTTTAAAAATGTTAAACTGGAATGCTGGGTCTTGTTTTTTTCCCCAGATGCAGAACAGTGTATCCAGTGTGGAGCTCAAGAGTACCCAAATGATGAGAGAACTCACTGCCTCCCCAAGCCTGTGACTTACTTGGATTTCAAGGATGCTTTGGGGTTGTCCATGACCTGCACTGCATTGTGGTTTTCTGTGGTTACAGCTGTGATTTTGGGGGTCTTTGTAAAACACAGAGACACTCCCATAGTCAAGGCCAATAACCAGACTCTCAGTTTCATCCTGCTCATCTCCCTTTTCCTATGCTTTACTAGCTCCTTGCTCCTCATTGGCCATCCTAACACGGTCACCTGTATCTTCCAACAAGTCACATTTGGACTTGTATTTACTGTGGCAGTTTCCACTGTTCTGGCCAAAACCATTACTGTGATTCTGGCATTCAAGGCCATGAAACCGGGAAGAACAATGAGGTGCTTGCTGCTATCAGGGGCTTCTAACTCTGTCATTCCCATCTGCTTCCTGATTCAACTCATAATCTGTGGCATCTGGCTGGGAACTTCTCCTCCTTTTGTTGACACAGATTCACACTCTGAGCCCAGAAACCTCATCATCATGTGTAACAAGGGCTCATTATTTGGCTTTCCTGGCCAGGAACCTGCCTGACACATTCAATGAAGCCAAGTTTCTCACATTCAGCATGCTGGTGTTCTGCAGTGTCTGGGTCACCTTCCTCCCTGTTTACCAGAGCACCAAGGGGAAGTTCATGGTGGCTGTGGAGGTTTTCTCCATATTGGCTTCCAGTGCAGGGCTCCTATGCTGCATCTTTGTCCCTAAGTGTTACATTATTCTGATAAGACCTGATAAAAACTGCTTGAAAGGTTTAAAATTCAAAGGAGGTTCTAGAGAAAACAGGCATCCCAAGGTTTTATTACATAAGTCTGTATCATATTTTTAGAATTTTGAACCAAAAAAAGCATCTTGGTTCTATAGTATAATGCTATTAAGTAGTTGAAAGTTATTTACCTTTTAATATTCACTTTCTTTTTTTTAATTAATTTATTTTCATTTCATTTTCTTTCATACATTCAATCACATTATTATTTGTCTTACAAAATGGATATTTCAACAGGTGAATACCTCTCCCCAGCACCTTCGATAAAACCACGAAGATCTTCAACAGATAATACCACACCTCTCTGTGCCATTAATGCTTTTCCTCCCTGTCCCTCTCCCAAATGTCTTTCCTCAGACCTTCCTCTTTCACACACACTATATCTGGTATTTACATCCATATACTGCGTTTCTATATCCTTTAGACAATTAGTTTCAGTCACAGAGTGCAGACACACGGTATATATTAAGTGGGGACATACAATGCCTCTCTTTCATAGCATGGCTTGCTTCACTCAGCAGTATGTCTTCCATATTCATCCACTTCCTGTCAAAAGCCAGGGTTTTGTTGTTTTTTATGGATGAATAGTATTCCATTGAATATATATGCCACAGTTTTTCTAACCAGTCATCAATTGTGGGTATTTGGGTTGTTTCCATGACTTATCAATCGTGAAAAGTGCCGCAATAAACATCGATGTGCAAGCACTCTTCCAATAAAGTATTCTTCTGTCCTTTGGGTAGATACCAAGGAGTGGGATTGCTGGATCATATGGTAGTTCTATTTGTAGATTTTTGAGGAATCTCCAAATTGTTCTCCAAAGTGGTTGGACCAATTTACATTCCCACCAGCAGTGTAAGAGAGTTCCCTTTTCACCACACCCTCACCAGCACTTATCATTTTTTTTTTTAATCTTAGACATTCTGACTGGGGTTAGGTGGTATCTCATTGTTGTTTTGATCTGCATTTCTCTTACAATGAGAGATGTTGAGCATTTTTTCATATGCCTTTTAGCTATTCGTATGTCATCTTTAGAGAGTGGTTTTTTCAACTCATTCTCCCATCTTTTAATAGGATTGATTGTCTTTTTCCGGAATAGCTGCTTGAATTCCTTGTGAATTTTGGTGATCAGTCCCTTATCTGA
>NW_006159480.1:1610122-1634704 GCF_000334495.1 Tupaia belangeri chinensis | reverse complement strand
TTATTTTCTCTATCTTTTTGGTGGTTTTCTCTAGGTCAGAAGTTTTATCTTCTACATCAGAGATTCGATCTTCAGCATGGTCTAGTCGACTTTTAATACTTTCGAGAGAGTTTTTGATTTCTTGTATTACAGATTTCTCCTCTAATAGTTCCATCTTATTCTTTCTTAGCGTGTCCATTTCTTCCTTCATATCATGGAAGGACATTCTCATCTCCTGTAATTCATTATCTCTTTTCTGTTCCAGCTCAGTAATTTTTCAAAATGAATGTTTTAAATTCTATCTCGGACATTTTGGTAACGTCCTCTAATTTTTCAAGAAAAGGAAGGGAGTTACTGTGTTCTTTTGGTATTTCCTACTTTATTCAGACCTGAGGTTCTTCTTCTACTTCTAACCATTGGGAGATGTGTTCCCTTTGAAATACCTTTTAAGAGAACGTCTCCTCAAATAGGAGCAAGAGTGTTTCCTTTTAGCTGTGGAATGAAGACTGCCAGTATCTCTTCTATTTTTTTGACAATGTGATCAAAGGAAAAGTATTCACTTCAGTTATACAAAGAAAATTATCTCTTTCTTCACAGGTGGTTCAGAAAAAGGGATGATCTCAGAGAGTCTTAAAATACTAGAATATTTCAAAACTGTAATTCTAGACCTATCTAAACTTCCAGGGATGGTGTATACAAAGGGAGTAAGGACCAGATAAGTGGGAGGAAACTAATAAAAAAAAATAAATCAATCAAGAAATAAAGGGATCCAGCAGTTAGCATAATGGCTATGTCGCTGGACTCCCATGTAGTCTACTGCAGTTTGCGTCCCGGACCCGGTGGCTTAAAACTCATGCCGGGTGCGTGTGCGTGCGTGCCCAAGATCCTGAGAGGAGAATGGAGGAGAAGGGATTGCAGCGTGACCATCTCCACTGGGGGATGATTTCTCGCTTTCTGTCTCTATGTCTCTCTCTGTCTGTCTGGCGAGCGCACGCGTCCTATAGCGAAAATCTCTCAAAAAAAAATAGTAAAGAAATAAAGAAAAAGTCGTGGCACGTGATTTCGCCAGGGGTCAGAGATGGGAGTGCGGTGTCTGTAGGTCTAATGGCTTTCCTATATGATAGTGAAAAGAGAGGAATTTACAAATGAAAGAAGAGGAGATGGAGGGAAAAAAATTGTACCTGGCTGACAGAGGGTTTTCTGGCTTGGGGGTCCTGGGTCTGGGTCTTGAGGAGGCAGTCCTCCCTTGCAGTTTCTGGCCCAGGGGTCGAGAGATGGGAGTGTGGTGTCTGTAGGTCTAATGGCCTTCCTGGCTGACAGAGGGTTTTCTGGCTTGGGGGTCCTGGGTCTAGGGCTTTTCTGCACAGCAAAGGACACAGTAACAAGTGTGAACCGACAACCCTCAGAATGGGAAAATATTTTTGTTAAATATGCCTCAGACAAGGGACTGATAACGAGAATACATAGGGAACTCAAGTGCCTTATGCGAAAAAAAATGATTAACCCGATTAAAAGATGGGAAAGTGAGCTGAACAAAAGTCTCTCTAAGGAAGACATACGAACAGCCAAAAAGCATATGAGGAAATGCTCGACATCCCTCATCATAAGGGAAATGCAGATAAAAACCACAATGAGATACCACCTAACCCCTGTCAGAATGGCAAAGATTAAGAATATAAAAAGTGATAAGTGTTGGCGGGGATGTGGTGAAAAGGGAACCCTCCTACACTGTTGGTGGGAATGTAAACTAGTTCAACCACTGTGGAGAACAATATGGAGGTTCCTCAAAGATCTACAAATAGAACTACCATTTGATCTAGCAATGCCACTTCTGGGAATTTACCCAAAAGGCAGGAGAACACTTAGTCAGAAAAGTGCTTGCACATCAATGTTTATAGCATCATTATTCACAATTGCCAAGACATGGAACCAACCTAAATGTCCACAAACTGATGAGTGGATTGGAAAAGGGTGGTATATATTCTCTATGGAATATTACTCAGCCATAAAAAAATAACAAGACCCTGGCATTTGATAGAAAATGGTCAGATATGCAGGATCTATTGATGAGTGAAGTAAACCAGGCTATGAAAGAAAGATATTGTATGTATCCACTCAATATATACAGACTATCCACACTCTATGGTAGAGAGTGAAAAATTGGAGGACATAAGAGCAGTGAAAGTACTTAACGAGAATAGGACAGTGTGGATGGGGGGGGTGAAGAGAAGAGGATAGAGAAAGATAGCAAGAGAACAAATAGAGAGGCAGGACACTAGTGGGAAACAGATATGGCTTATTACCTGTTGATGATGACATGATAGTATTCTCAACTGGATTGGTCTGAGAAGTATTTCATGATGGGTAAAGTCTTTTTACAAGCAAAATGAGAAATAGTGACTGACTGTTTAAAAAATAATAATTAGAATAATAATAATAATGATTGGAAAAAACATAGAAAAGATACTGAATGATGAAATGGAGAGATTAATGTCTCTGTATTGACTGACATGCATGGCATTCCCTTTTGAAAAAGGAATGTAATACACTGTAAAGTTATATGTAATCCAATGTAACATATAGAAGATTATGATGATGATAAAAAAAGAAATGTAAGAAAAAAAAAGAATACTGCATTCACTTCCCCTACGAGACATTACATAGATAAGCATTAGGAAGGTTTATGTTAAAGCTACTAAATTGGTGAAATGATCTCAGTAGCTGGGAGGGGCTCAGGGACTCATCCACGATGTGCTGATACCCCAAACAAAGACCATGAGCCACCTTTAATCTCAAGACAAGGAAATATTGCCATTCCCCAAGCCACAGCCATTGTATAGAGCAGCATGTAGAGGGTCCCAAGTACACAGTAACCTCTAGGTCAGTCATTAAGCTGCTCTCAAGACCACATTCCTTTTCTATGTAGACATTAGACTCATCCTCTTAGTTGTGGATTACCCCAGAGATAACATAGATATTCCTCTTTAGTATAGATTAACCTTGTCTTTACTTAACCAGACAGGATTTATTTTTAGACCCTTGTAACCAGCAATCTGCTGCCACCTTAGCCTGAGGCTGAAGTTCTCAAGCTGACCTGGGACTCAAGTTCTCAAGCCGATCTGGGACTGAAGTTATCAAGCTGGCCTGGGACTGAGGTCATTAAAATTCCTGGGAGCCCTCTCATCTAAAAGACCCTTCCCGGTAATCAAGATCTAAGGAGAGAATGCACCAGACAAATGGACTTCCTCATTCTAAGAATTATGACTGTTTATACCTAAACAAAACAGACGCCATGTTTTATGATTATTGTCCCTATACTTAGAATGCTTTACTTTTTGGAGTAAAATCTTTCACTTACTTCCTGTCACCCATCCTACTCCTGTAAAACTCCTTCAATCATAAATACGCATGTCTGCTGGCCATCAGGGCTGCAATCTTGAGCTTACTCTGGCTGTAGCTGGCTGAGAACATGCTAAGGGGCATTGAGGTCTCAGCCTGATTTTGTTCACCTGTGTCTCCTTCCTGTGTACCCACCCCGGCTGGAGCAGGGTTTCCAGCAGTATAGCTATCTTCCCTGGAGGATGATTTCTTGCTTTCTGTCTCTGTCTCACTCTTTCTGGTGAGTGCACATGCCCTATAGCAAAAACCTCTCCAAAATAATAATAATAATCCAAAAAAACAATAAGATATCTAGAAATAAATGTTACCCAAAAGAGTCAAAGATTACTTTGGGAACCAGCAGTTAGCGTAATGGCCATGTCGTTGGACTCCAACGGAACCAGCAGTTAGCTTAATGGCCATGTCGTTGGACTCCAAAGTAGTCGACCGTGGTTCATGTCCCGGACCCGGTGGCTTAAAACTCACGACGGGTGCATGTGCGTGCGTCCCCAAGATCCTGAGAGGAGAATGGAGGAGAAGGGATTGCGGCGTGACCATCCCCCTTGAGGGGTGATTTCTCGCTTTCTGTCTCTCTGTCTCTCTCTGTCTGTCTGGCGAGCACACGCGCCTTCTAGTGAAAATCTCTCAAAAAAAATTACTTTAAAGAAAACTAGGAAACACTATAAAATAAATTAAAAATTATACAAAAAAATCCCTAGTTCCTGTTTGGAAAAATTAATACAATCAAGATTTCAATCCTACCCAAATTAAATGCAACTCCAATAAAATTAGACAGATTCTTCACAGATATAGATAAAACAGTCATAAAATTTGTCTGAAATCATAAAAGGTTCTATATCAGCAAAGCAATACTGTTCATAGGGAATAAAGTAGAAGACATCTGACTGATTGATCTCAAAACATATTACAGAGATGTGATAATTAAAATAGCATGGCATTGGCACAAAAACAGACAGGTAGACCAAGGTAACAGAATTTGGAACCCACAAATAAACCCTCAAATGTACAGCCTACTGATCCTTGACAAAGGACACAAGACAATCTAGTGGAAACAAAAATCTCTTTAGCATACAGTGCTGGGAGAACTAGATATGAATCTGTACAAGTATCTCTCACAATTAACAAATATTGACTCAAAATGGATTGATGTTCTAAACATAAAATCCTCAAACTATAAAAATACTGGTCGAAAACAGAAAATAAAACAAAACAAAAACCTCTTGGAGACCTTGGCATAGGCAAAGACTTCTTTGGAACAATAGAGTTTTAAAACTAGACAAATGGTTTCCTTATGCATGGAATATCTTTTTCTAGCCCTTGTATGTTTTTATCAGTGAGGTGTGTATCTTGGAAGCAGCATAAAGATGTCTCCTGTTTTTTTAATCCATTCAGTCAGTCTGTCTTTTAATGGAATAATTTAATCCGTTAACATTCTACATTATTATTGATATTTGCAGACTTATCCTTGCCCTTTTGTTAGTTATTTTCTCAGTTGTTTTATTTCTCTTATTTCTTCTTGTCTCTTTTTAGCTATCCTCATACAAATACTCTCCTCAGTACAACTTGTAGAGGTGGTCAGGTATTGGTAAATTCTGTTTTTGTTTACCTGTTAATATTTTTGTTTGTCTTATATGAAGGATAATCTCATTGTATATACTATTCTTGGTTGAAACTGCTTTTGTTTTAATATTTTGTTTACGTCTTCCCATTCTTTCCTTGCTTGCATTGTTTCAGTTGAGAAGTCTGATGTTGGCCAAATGTGGTAATCTTTATAAGTAACTTGACTTTTGTCCCTTATCATTTTTAGAATATTTTCTTTGATTTTTAACAATCTGGCAATGGTGTTCCAGAGAGAGGATTTTTTGTGTTGTTCTTTGTCATCCTTTTTATTTCTGGGGTCTGAATTTCTCCATTTTTCTCTATTTTTGGAAAATTTTCAGATAATATTTTATGAAATATGTTTCCATACCTTTACTAGATTCTTCACCTTCTGAAATACTCACTATATGGATATTTGGGCATTTCATAGTATCTAGAATTTCCTGTATGCTATCCTTTTTTTTTTTTTTTGGCTGTTTTTACATTCTTTTTGGTGGTTTGGTCTATATTGGAGACTTCACCTTTAAGGTCAGAAATTCTTTCTTCTGCTAGTTCCAATCAGCTCTTAATGCTTACTAGGGAGATTTTAATTTCTTGGATTACATTCTTTATTTCCAAAAGTTCTGTTTGATTATTTTTTAGTATGTCTATTTTTTTGTAAAATTCATTCATCTTTCATGTCCTGAAATAATTTTGTCATTTCCTGGAATTGATTGTATGCTGTTTCTTGCATCTCATTGAATTCTGTAACTATGAATATTTGCACGTCTTTTTCTGACATTGCAGTGTATTCCTTTGTTCTGTCCATTGTTGGTGATAGGCTACTGCACTTACCAAGAGAGATCTACCCCCTTGTTTTTTCATATGTCTTCAAGATGTGTGCTGTATTTTTATCATCTACTGTAACATTTACTTTCTCCTACTTATTAGAGTAAATCCTGTAGTATTGGAATAGGATTTTCAACCTTAGTTCTCAGGATTCTTTCTATTGGAGAACTGTGTCTTCCAGATTAGAGCTGTTATGAGTACCTTCAGGTGCTTGGCTCCTCTCCCAAAATTTCAGCTCTAAGATAGTAGCAAGCTAGGAAGATATACTTAGTAAAGAGTATCAAGTCACACACTGCACTGGTGTTCTGAATGTTTCAAAGTTACTCCTGGGGCCTGAAGATGCACCCACAATAGGTGGTCTCCTGAGAACAGGGTTAAGTCTCCTGGTGGGTGGGGAAGCCCAGGCCACTAGAGTGACAGTGTGCTGAAAATTCCAAAGTTACTTACTCATCAGAGGAAGACTGCCAAGGCCAGACTGAAGTCCCCTGAACGGTGGGGCAAACACAAGTCACTAGAACACAGGGTGATGGATTCTATAATGTAATCCTTTAATTCTGTTTAATTCTGTTTTTCTGCACACTGTGAGTCCCACTGTATACAATGTCCCATTGTATGGGACTGTTCTGATTGGCCATTTCCAACAGTGCCTTTCTCTTACTTCTCCAAAGATAGCCTATCATCAGTGAATTCAGATGCAGGAGGCTTTTCTTTCTATACTATAAACTATTATATAGAATCTGCAACAATTTTATGGCAAAATGCAATTAGAGTGTTTATTTTGCTTCAAAAAATGCTGAAATCTTGCATAGTTTTTCCACGGTAAACATTTCCCATGATCTTTTTGAAGTTCCCTTGTATTTTGAATAATGCTTGTGTATTCCTTGCCTAACAGAAGAGGAATGTGGGCCCTGGAATTGCACAGTTAGCTGATCTGGAGCATGGACAAGGATAAGATTTCACAGTCCCCCCTCCACACTCACTCATCTCATCTACTGATTTCTCCCCCTGCTACTTATTCAAATATGGCTTTCAGAATAGAGCATATGGAGAGAGAAGAAAATCAGCAAAGGCAGAAGAGTAAACAAGAAAATCAGCTAAGAAAATCAGCTAAGCAGAAGAGTAAAACAAAAAAAATAAACATCAGTAAGAAAATCAACAATAACATGGTCTGACCTAGCTACAATTTTTCCTAAGGTATTATTTCTGTCTAGCCAGCCTGTGCAGCCCATAGAAGTCCTAGAGAGGAGAAGATTTTTCAGGACTCAGCCAAACTGGGCTGCAAGAGAAAAAAGCTGTTGCAGATTTACCTTGGGCATGTTAGAGCATAGATTAAGCACTTTGTCACCAAGGGTTAATTATCCCTTAGCTGTTTCACAAACATTGGTCAGGTCTCACCAGTGAGAATATAAGCTTTTGAAGGATGATGATGAATCTCTTATGGCCACTATAGCATCTTGTACATAGATGGGAACACAGTAGCTATAAATAAGTGTTTTTGATGTGATTTCCAAATCTTTAATCTACTGATACATCTATTTAAAGTTACAGTAACACTGTATTTGGGGAGAGAGGGTCCTATAAACAACACAGAGGCAAAAGTACATTGGAGACAGGTATCTAGTCTCAAAAAATAAGCTCTAATTGTTAAGTGTATTTAATAATTGTATATTTTTATAACATATGATAAAGGTTCTTAAAGTATGAATATATGACATGACAAGCAAGTCAAAGATGTTATGATAGGCAATATGTTACACTTCTTGTGTCTGTTAAACATGGCACATATACTCTATGAAATACTACTTAGTCATAAAAAAGAGATCCTGTCATTTGATGCAAAGTAGACAAATATAGAAGATTTAATGCTAAGCAAAGGAAATCAGACTATGAAAGATAGACTTTGTATGTCCCCACTCAATATTTACAGTATCTGAACTTTATGGCAGAAACTGAAAGACTGGAAAGCATAATAGCAAAAACAGCAAGGAAAGATATCATAGACTATATATAAGGAGGTGCACAGTTGAGGATTGTAGGGAGAAACTCAAGGGAGAGAAAATGCTCTTCTTTTTAATAATAATTCCTAGCATGCCCAAGGAGCACTTTGGTGAATGAACCTACCTGAAAGATTATTTGTTGCCTTAATCCTTAATCATATTTTCTGGATCTTTTGTAGTCTGAAAGGCAGTTCACTTGTACTAAGTCATTCTAAGAAAACAGAGTTTTATTTACTTAACCAGTTCAAAAGACAGGGACCAGCAGTTAGCGTAATGGCTATGTTGCTGGACTCTCATGTAGTCGACCACAGTTCATGTCCCAGACCCAGTGGCTTAAAACTCACGCCAGGCACATGTGCATGTGTGCCCAAGATCCTGAGAGGAAAGTGGAGGAGAAGGGGTTGTGGCGTGGTCATCCCCCCTGGGGAGTGATTTCTCGCTTTCTATCTCTCTGTCTCTCTCTGTCTTTCTGGCGAGTGCATGCGCCCTATAGCGAAAACCTTTCTTAAAAAGAAGTTTGCTTCCTAGCAAAATTTAGGTTTCAAGCTAATAATCATTCCACTCAGATGAGACTAATAACCTTATCTCTCCCAGAGAAGACCAAATATGAGTGTCTTAGCCAGCCTCCTGAATTAAAAAGAAAATATTTCTGAAAAGGACATTAAAAATTGACTTAAGGGACCAGCAGGTGGCGTGGTGGTTAAGACACTGGACACTCCCACATGGCCAACCAAGGTTCAAGTCCTGGACCTGGTGGGTTGCTTTCTCACTTTCCTCTCTCTCTCTCTCTCTCTCTCTGTGTGTGTCCTCTGTGTGTCTCTCTCTGGTCAAATTAAAATGAATGAATGAATGAATAAATAAATAAATAAATCTTTCAAAAAATTGACTTAAAACTAGCTTTGCACACTAGTTCCTTCTGGCCACATTACCAGTGGCTCTGGTGAGGGTAACTATAACATCTTCCATAAGCCAAACTGTAAGGTAACTTTTTCATCTTGTGAGAATGAGACAGGTGAGATTTTTTAACAGGAGGATGATAAAGGTCTGCCCCATCAGATGAAAGTGAGCAGAAAGGCTCCCAATGGATAGAAATATGTGGAAGCAAGAGGAACAACAATGAAAGGTGCCAATGTTTACAAAAACTGCACTTGAGGGCATACCAATGCATGACAAGGGTCTAAAGAATGGGACTATCCCACACATAAAAGGCTCTGCTAAATGTTGATCTTCCCTTGTGGATGCACTAGGTGCTATCAGTACCACTACCTCTTTGCATCAACTTCAGCACTTAATAACTTTCCAACTAATATGGTTACAAGAGAATAGAACAGGGTCAGTCCATTCTAAATATACTAAAAGGAGAACTGGATAAAATGTTTGCTGAACTGAGAAACCTAAAGCATTTAAGGTGTATGAAATGGCAAGTTGCAATCGGAGAATTGAATTCCCTGAACTTTTCTAGTATCCCATCTGGGTAGTTTCTGAGATGAGCAAAAGTCAACTTTACAGTTGCTTCATTCCAAGGTTAAGAAATCTACATAATTAATCCAATTATAAAGCTAGGATTTTTGCTTTCCCCCTCATGATTAGCCTCCTCTTGTTCTGGCCCACCAGAATTTTCCTTCTCCATTCTCAAGAAAGCAACAGAAGGGCAGCCCCCAGCCAAGCTCTCCCAACCTCAGAGCCTAGTTCCATCAGCAGCCCACTGGCCAATCAGGGTAATTGAGGCAGGGGATTTCACTGACCCCAGGCCCAGCTCCAGGTCCTCTGGTCCCAGCCCTACTCTCCCTATCTCAGAGTCCCCTCTGCCAGAAAGGGCAGCCAAAAGCTCTCAATCAGAACCGAGTTCCATCTGCAGCCCCTTGCCAGTCAGGGAAATTGAGGCAGGGCCTTTCAATGTTCCCAGTCCCAGCTCCAGCTCCTCCTGCCCCAGCCCAGTTCTCCCATCATCAGAGCCCCTACTAGAAAGGAGATAAGGCTCTTCAGACACCTAAATAGAAGACTCCCACTGTGTGGATCACATTGAAAAGCACAGCAGAAGACATCAATCCACAACAAAAGGAAAGCAAACTCATTCCCAGTGCCAAAAACATTCTTCAAAAAGGTATCCAAAAGTGAAAATATCACCCAAAGTCTAGAAGAAGAAGATCCTCAAGTTTGGAGAACCAGGAAATATGTCTTCATTAAAAGAAAACAATAACTCCTCTCCATCTCTTGAAAAATAAAAAAACAGAATTAGTTACCAAAATGTCAAAGAATTCAGGACATTCATAGCGACAAAACTATAAAAGTAGGAAGAGAAAAGAGACTATGAACTCAGGAGACGAGGAAGTCTTTCCACAATTTGAAAGAAGAAATGGATACCATAAAGAAGAATCAGATGGAACTATTGGAGATGAAGTTCTTAATACAGAAAATAAAAAACTTTTCAAAAGTATTAAAAGATTAGACCATGCTAAAGATCAAATCTCCGACATTGAAGATAAAACCTCTGACCATAAGAAAACACCAAAAAGATAGAGAAAATAAGCAAAAATAAAATAAAGAAAAACACAAGGATTATATATGAGAAATACTAAGTTTCATTAAAAATGTGAATAACTAGTATCCCAAAAGGTGAAGAAACTAATAAGGACATAGAAAATCTGTTCCATGAAATCCTGGAAGAAAACTTTCCAAGTCTAGAGAAGCATTCAAACATCCAGAACCAAGACTAGAAAATACTCTAAATAGAATCAACCCAAGATCCTTCCCAAGGCCCATCCTAGCCAGACTGGCCAAACCACAGATTCATGGCAAAAGACACAGTAATTATTGTGAATCAACAGCCCTCAGAATGGGAAAATATTCTTGTAAATTATGGATCAGATAAGGGACTGACAACCAGAATACACAAGGAACTCAAGCTGTTGTTTGGAAAAAAGATGATCAACCCTATTAAAAGACAGAAGGAGTTGAAAAAAAAACACTCTCTAAAGATGACATACTAATAGCCAAAAGGCATATGAAAAAATGCTCAACATCCCTCATCGTGAGGGAAATGCAGATCAAACCAACATTGAGATACCACCTAACCCTGGTAAGAATGTCTAAGATAAAAAAATAAAAAAGATAAGTGTTGGCAGGGGTGAGGTGAAAGGGGAACTCTTTTATACTGCTGGTGGGAATGTAAATTGGTCCAACCACTGTGGAGAACAATTTGGAGATTCCTCAAAAATCTACAAGTAGAACTACCATATGACCCAGCAATTCTACTTCTTGGTATCTACCCAAAGGACAGAAGAATTCTTCATTGAAAAAGTGCTTGCACATCAATGTTTATTGTGACACTATTCACTATTGCTAAGACATGGAACCAACCCAAATGCCCCCATATGGATGAATGAATTGAAAAACTGTGGTACATATACTCTATGGAATACTATTCAGCCATAAAAAACAACAAAACCCTGGCTTTGGACAGAAAGTAGAAGAATATGGAAGATTTACTGCTGAGTGAAGCAAGCCAGGCTATGAAGGAGAGACATTGTATGTCCCAACTGAATGTATACCGAGTGTCTGCACTCTATGACTGAAACTGATTGACTAAAAGATATACAAACACAAGAGATGGGTGCGAATGTCAGATGTGGTGTTTGTGGAGGAGAGGGGCCTAGGGAAGGACATTTGGAGGAGGGATACAGAGACAGAGCATTGACGGGATAGGGAGGTGTGGTGTTATCTCTTGAAGATATTTTGATCAACTGGATTGGGGAGAAATGTTCACATATTGAAATGTTCACTTCATAAGCTAAACAATGTCATTGAATGTATATAAGAAAGAAAAAAGTAAGAAAGAGAAAGAAGAAAGAAAGAGAAAGAAAGAAAGAAAGAAAGAAAGAAAGAAAGAAAGAAAGAAAGAAAGAAAGAAAGACTGACAGACATGGGGTCTGAGATTAGAATCACAGTCAGACATGTGGGAGCCTAGGAAGGTAACTGCTATTCCATAAGATAAAGTTTTGAAAACTGTTCATGGCCAGAAATATTCTGTATAGCACAAGAAAGTCAAAATTAAATTACAACTCTCTGAAATAAGTACATTTAGGATGGTAAAGGTGATAATCTTAATGCCTAGACCTGCTAGGCAAAAAAAAAAAAAGAAAAAAAAGAAGAAGAAGAAGAAGAAGAAGCAGAGGAGACCACCCTATAGAGAAAGCAATGGTGGGTTTTGGAAAGAACATATACAGAGACACACAAGTAGAGAAAAGCAGGGATCAGGTGGACTGGACATCTCTTATGGAGAGTGCAGAAGCCCTGTGCCTTTCCTATGTTTTTACTTTTATAGGGCAATCAGGGAAGGGAGAAACTGAAAGTAAATCTAGATGTATTCTATTATCAACTGTAGCTTTGGAACATCTTGGAGCCCTTGGTCTAAATAAGAGCTACCTGGCCTTCTCTGGCTGAAACATTGTTTCCTTTAACCACCTCCAGTTGTGTAGCAATTGGCCCAAGCAAGAAAGCCTGTGCTCTGCTCATCTTTAAAGGTCCCTATTATTTAGCTCAGATTCGACCACTTCCAACATCTTAAAAAAACAATTACTCATGTCTGTAATAAATTTTGGTGTCTACAAGTGAGATGCCATGAGGACCAATGTAATAGAGTACAGACCCAGAAATAAACCCCAAAATATATAGTCAACTGATTTATGATATGTGCATTTTAAAAACATATACCCTACAATCTAAAAATTTCCACTTCTGTGAGCTAACATTTCTAGGAATACATATTCCAAAAAGAATATAGCAGAAGTGTTTGTAATACCAATAGATTATGAAAAACATGAAGAATATCAAATACATTAATTTTAGCAATCTTATACAGAAGTATTGTATTACATGAGACTAATTCAGAATGAATTAAATCTATATAAAATGAGAAGAACATAGTTTTCAAAATGTTAATTAGAAAAGCTTTATACACACAAATGTATGCAAATATGCATGTATTTACAAAGTTAACAGTTGAAGTGTTATAAAAAACAAAGCATACTATATTCTGGGAGTAGCACTAGGAGATGTTATGAAACAAAAGCACAGAAAAAAGCAAAATAAACTTTTTTTTTTTACAAAAGAAAGATAATTAAAATGTATCACAAAAATAAAAAAGATAATTAGAGATTATGATAAATAATTATGTGCCCAGAAGCTAAAGTATCTCAAAAAAAATGAATAAATCTCTGGACAAATTGTGACTTAACAAGAATGAACAAAAATTGTATAGATGACATTAATAGATCAATAAAAACTACTGTGATTGAATCACTGATAAAGAGTTTCTCAAGATAAGAAAATTCGGTTCCAACAGCACATTAAAAATATATACACAATTGGGACCATCAGTTAGCGTAATGGCTATGTGGCTGGACTCCCATGTAGTCAACAGCAGTTTGAGTCCCAGACCCAGTGGCTTAAACTCATGCGGGGTGTTTGTGCGTACATGCCCAAGATCCCAAGAGGAGAATGGAGATAGGATTGTTGTGTGGCCATCCCCCCTGGGGGATGATTTCTCACTTTCTGTCTCCCTGTCTCTCTCTGTCTTTCTGGTGAGTGCATGTGCCCTATAGCAAACACCTCTCCAAAAAACGAAAAAAAAAAAAAAATATATATATATATATACACAAGGAACGCGGGTTTTATCCCAGAGATCCAAAGATGGTTCAACTTATGTAAGTTCATAAATGTGGTATTACATATCAACAACATGAAGAACAAATATGATCATGTAAATACTTGCAGAAAACTGATAAAATTTGTCATATCTTTGTGATAAAAAATGCTCTAAAATAAAGTCATAAAAGGACACAGTAAAGTCCATTTATGATAAACCCAAAACTAACATTATACTGAAGGGAGAAATGCTGAGAGCTTTTTCTCTAAGAAGTGGAACAAGACAGGAAGTCTACTTTCATGTCTCTTACTTAACATAGTTTTGAAAGTCCAAGCAAGCAAAAGATATGCCAAGAGAATGAAATAGGGTACTTCTAAATATGAAAGAAAGTCAAATATCCCTATTAGCAGATGATATGATCTGACATAGTAAAATCCCTAATGAGTCCATAAGAAAACTTGTAGAACTTAAAAACAAATGCATTAAAAGTGCAGGATATGAAACCAACATTAATAAGTAATGTTATTATGCCCCAATAATAAAATAACAAAAAAAAAATTTAAAAGACCATTTACAAAAATAGTAAAGTACGTAAGATTGAAAGTAACAAAGAATCTGAGAGATCTCTATAATGGAAAGTAAAAACACCTCTCAAAGAAATTGAAAAAGATAAAAAATGGGGAGGGAACCAGCACTTAGCATAATGGCTATGTTGCTGGACTCCCACGTAGTCGACCGCAGTTCATGTCCCAGACCCAGTGGCTTAAAACTCACGCCGGGCGCGTGTGCGTGCGTGCCCAAGATCTCGAGAGGAGAATGGAGAAGGGATTGTGGTGTGACCATCCCCCCTGGGGGGTAATTTCTCACTTTCTGTCTCTATGTCTCTCTCTGTCTGTCATGCACCCTATAGCAAAAACCTCTAAAAAAAAATTGCTTTGAGACTAAATGCTTTAAGACTAAATGATGGGTTGTTTTGCTTATTTGTTTAATAATTCATTGCTAGTTTCTAAATTTTTAAATTGTAATCAGACACTATTTCTTCTAATTTTTATTTTTTGGAATTTATACAGAAATTCTGACCTAACATAAGATTACTTTTGTAACTGGTCTATGGACATTGGGGGGAAAAAGAGTATACTCTTTGTTTTCAAAGATACAGACTGATGTATGAGTCTCTCTCACGCACATGCCCTCTTTGTCTCTATTTCCATCCTGTCCTAAGTCTTACTTGTTTTCTGACTCCTTGATGACATACTGACCCAGGTAAAATCTTATCCTAAGGTTATAACAGAGTAACAAGTGTTAGGTTATAAGCCAGTAACTTTTTTATGGTTGTGTTTGTTCTATCACTTTGATGCTACATGACATATAGCCTATGGAGCATTGAATGTTCCATTGTTATGTGTCAAATAACCAAAAATTTAAAGACTTTCAACCACTCATTTATTATTTTACAGTTTCTGTCAGTCGGAAGGTTTGGTCTCAGCTGTTACATCCACTGTTTGAGGTCTACCAGCTGAAACCAAGGAGTACACTGGAACGCTCGAGGCTCATGGTCCTCTCCTAAGGTAATTTAGGTTGTAGACAAAATTCCATTCTTTGGGGATGTCAGACTGAGAGACCTGTCCTCTTGTAGGGTGAGGCTGAGGGCACCTAGAAGCTGTTTGCAATCTTTGCTACAGGACCCTTCCTCAGGGCTTCTCACTCCATTGATCTCTGACTGCTGTGTCCAAACTCCAGACAGATCCAAGTCAGGTTCACTGAGATCGTCTCCCTTTTATTAACTCAAAGATGACTGATGAAAAAACTTAATTGTAGTTGTAAAATCCTTATAGCTGTATTATACAACACAGTCATAAGAGTGATTTCCCATCACATATTTCAGCATGGATACCAAGGACAGAAATATTGTGGCTCATTTTAGAAGTCTTCTTACCAGAAAGATTTTCATCTTTATTATGGACTATGAACTTTTTTATTATGTGATGCTTAAAAAAAGTCAGAAAAACACTTGTGTAACCATGTTTATTGGAGCATTATTCACAATTTCTAAGATTGGATTCAACCCAAATGTCCAAGAACAGGTGAATGGATTGAAAAAGTGTGGCACATGTATACTATAGAATACTACTCAGCCATAAAAAACAATGAATCCCTGACATTTTATACAAAATGGACAAATTTGGGAGAAGTGAAGCAAGCGAGACTGAAAGACAAGCATTGTATATCCCCACTTAATATATACTGAGAGACCAGCAGTTGGCATAATGGCTATGTCGCTGGACTCCCATGTATTTGACCGCAGTTTGAGTCCTGGACCCAGTGGCTTAAACTCACACCGGGAGTGTGTGTGTGTGTGTGTGCTCACGATTCTGAGAGGAGAATGGAGGAGAAGGGATTGCAGTGTGGCCATCCCCCCGGGAGGTGATTTCTCAATTTCCATCTCTCTCTCTCTTTCTGGCAAACACATATGCCCTATAACAAAAACCTCTAAAAAAGAAAAAAAAAACATATGTATATATACTGAATGTCTGCACTCTATGGCAGAAATGGAAAGATTGGAAGGTACACTAGTAGGGAGGACAACTGAAGATACCAGGTAGATAACGGGGTGAGGGAGGGAGGTGGACACCTAGTCTTTCCAGCACCATTTCTAAAGAGGTTTTCATTTTTCCCCTGGATAGACTGATACACTTTGTCAAAAATCAGTTGGCTGTTTGTTTTGGGATATATTTCTGGGATCTCAATTCTGCTCCATGGATCCACATGTCTGTTTTCATGCCAATACTATGCTGTTTTGATGATCATAGCTTTATTTATTTATTGTTATTATTTTCAACCTGACCAGAGACAGACAAAGAGAGGGAGTGAAAGTGAGAAAGTTAGCCACCAGGTCCGAGATTCAAACCATAGTCTACTATGTAGAGCCCAGACACCCAACTACCATGACACCTACCAGCCCCTCTACTTCTTTGAATTGAACCATTTCTTTCCTAAATTTTTCTACCTCAGTGTCCCAACTAAGATTACAGTCAAATACCATATTACTTGGCATTTTTCAGACATGGCCTTGCTGTATTGTTAAGACAAGCCTTGAACTCTGATTTTCCCCTGCCTCAGCTTCCTGAGTTCCTGGGATTAGAGGTTCGTGCCATCATGTCAAGCCTTTAAGTTGAACCAAAGTTAGAATCTGAACCCCCAGTGGGCGCAGCCTACAGAATACTGTGTCTTAGCAACTTGCCACCAGGGTTGAGCCTCTTTCCTAGATTGTTATATATTGTTATATATATACTTTGAAATAATATTTTAGAGATAAAGTCACTTTGTTAAATTATAAAAAGTCATCTTTTTTGAGGGCCAGCAGTTGGCGTAATGGCTACGTTGCTGGACTCCCATGTAGTCAACCACAGTTCGAGTCCCAGATCTGGTGGCTTAGAATCATGCTGTATGTGTGTGTGTGCATGCCCATGATCCTGAGAGGAGAATGGAGGAAAAGGGATTGCAGCATGGCCATACCCCTGGGGAATGATTTGTCACTTTCTGTCTCTCTGTCTTTCTGGTGAACTCACATGTCCTATAACAAAACCCTTTCAAAAAAAAGTCTTTTTTTTCACAATAATTTTCCAGGGTTATTGACTTATTATTTATTGTTACTTTTTAACTTTTTACTTGTAAAATTTTTTAAGGTCTTATATTTACCCTCTAATTATTTGCTCACTAGTGTACAAGATCAGATACTCCTAAATCCAATACTTGCAAGGCTTCCTTTTGAAGAAACTTTCCACTTGAGAATTCTGAACCATGAATTTTATATGTAAATTTTCTTTTTTAGTCTTTTTTCTCCCCAGTGGTTTGACTCTGGCAGCCTTAGAATCTGTGCAGAATTGGCCCCCTACATCCTGCCACATCTATTACAGTTTGTCGCCATGATTTCTTGTTTAGTGCAACCTCACCAGCTTATCCTTGGTTTGAAACCAGAACCAAACAGTCCTGATGTTCACATCTTTTCCTTTTCTGTCTAAACTGCTCACTTGACTTTCTTCATGTCCCTTTTGCCCAAGTTAAGCATCAGCCAGGAAGGTACCTCTGGGTTCAAATGTGAGTAAATCTTCATTCCAGTTATGTCAAATTTGCTCACAATTTAGCTGCTATTGCCTAACTGGATTGCATTCATTTTGATTTTCAAGTAGCCCATATCTTACTAAACACATGTTGCTGCCTACCTTATCAAAAACTTTGCTTTAGCAAAAGACTGTTCATAAAAATTCTCACAAAGTTAAATACAAATCTGAATAAATTATAGAACAGATCTAGATTTTTCCATAATAGTTTTTGCTACTATGTGTTTATATGTATGTCTGATTTGTTTTAATTATGACTGATATTTTTTATTTATGTTTAAGCCATTTATTCTCATGAACTTTTCACTATTTAAATATTTTTTTAATTTCCTGACTCCTTGAAACCCATCTTTCTTGAAAAAAGATGTTTTCTGGAAGAAAACTGAGTTTCAGAACATGGGTGTGTGAAGAGACCAAATTTTGGTGGATGCCAACATTTTGGTAGTTAGACAGCTATACATTAACATAAATGTCCAAGATATCTCAGAAATGATGGGGTGATATAGTAGGAAAGAAGTTAAGATATTGTGATGGTTAATTTCATGTGTCCACTAGAATGAAACCCAGAATGCACAGCACAGATTATTTCTAGAACATATGAACATTTAAACTGGCATACTGAGGGATCAGCAGGTAGTGTGGTGGTTAAGGTCCATGACTCCCACATGGCCAACTTCAGTTCTCGTCCTGACCTGGTGGCTTATTATCTCACTTTCCCTTTCTCTGTTTCTCACTAGTGAGTGTACATACCCTACAGTAAATACTAAAATAATAATAAACAAAGTTAAATAAATAATTCTTTAAAGAAAAATTGCCATACCAAATAAAGAAGATGGTGGTCTCCAATGTGGTTCCCAATCCATTGAGAACCTGAATAGAACAAGAAAATTGAAGAGGCTGAATTTGGTTTTTGCCTGGTTCTTGAGCTAGGACTTCATTTTTCTCTTGCTCCCCCTCAGCACTCATGGTTCTCGGGCCTTCAGACCAGTACTGGAATATTCAGACCAGTACTGGAATATATACCCTCAGCTCTCTGGTTCTGACTTTTGAACTACACCACCAGCTTTCCCAAGTCTCTAGTTTTCAGTCACCAGATCACGAGGATTCTCAGCCTCCATAATCACATAGGCAATATCTTACAAGGACTCTGTTTCTCCCTAAAGAAATGTCATTTTGTAAACTGGGATGTGCAGTAAGACCCTCATGAAGCAAGGGATTCTAGACCCCTAAGTTCTGATCAGTCTCTTTATCATATCTATATGTATCTAACCTATATATATCTATCTGTTTGGGTACTGAGAGTGGCTCTAGAAGAGTAAAATTTTAAGGAAGAGTTTTGTGAATTAGTTCTGGAGTTTCTGAATTATTTCTAATCTGAATAGGTTTAAAGATGTTAATAATTTTATTTCCAGTAGTAAAGAGTAGACTTAGTCCCTGGCATAAAGTGGTAATAGAGATAAACAAAATATGTGTATTGGATATTCCTAATCAGCCACTCAAAGAGCAATGATCTAGGTGACCATATATATATAATATTGTCACACATTTTAAAAAGCTAAGGTATATAAGGTTGACCAGTTTTTAGACAAATTGGTGAAAAGGGAAAATGAGATCAGAGATTCAATTATTAACTTTCAGTCCAAATGATAAATGACCTGAAGGCATTATATGTACCCTGAAGGAAATACTTGTCTCCTATAGCCATAGGAACAAGATTGCTGAAAATCAAATCCATAATTTCTTTGTCTCTGACTGAATTGTGATGAATGCTAAACTTCCAGCTTTGCAGACTGTCCCTCATAAAGCAAGGATATTGATTTGGAAGAAATGGGATCCTGTAAGTTGGAATGGTAATGTGTGGAAGATGCTGATGGAACTAGGAACACTGGACCCTTAATTCTCATGAATCCAAGTAGGGTTTATCCCAGAAATGCAAAGTAGGTTCAACATACACAGAACCATAAATGTAATACAACACATAAACAGAAAGAAAGCTAAAAACCATATGATCATATCAATTAATGCAGGAAAAGCACTTGATAAAATACAACATCCCTTCATGATCAAGAGTCTCAGCAAAATCAACATAGAAGGGTCATTTCTCAACAAAATAAAAGCTATCTATAAAAAACCCACAGTGAACATCATCCTGGATGGAGAAAAGCTAAAAGATTTCCCATCAAAAATGGTACAAGACAAGGATGTCCACTTTCTCCACTCCTTTTCAAGATAGTACTGAACATCCACAACAACACAAACAGGAAAAAATAATAAAACAAAAGGCATTCGAATAGGAAAAAAAGAGGTGAAATTCTATGTGCAGATGACATGATTGTATACATAGAAGACCCAATGGTATCCATGAAAAAAATTTCTGGAAGTAATACATGAAGACAGTAAACTTGCAAGATACAAAATCAACATACAGAAATTTATAGCATTTCTATAAAGTGAACTTTCTACCCGGATGACATACAATATAATGCCTATGCATTTAGCTTAAATTTTAGGCAAAATTTTTAAAAAACTTACACCATATTTTGGAAAAGCAATCTATTCCAGGTACCTCATGACAGTATGTGAATCCAATAAATTCACTGAAAGAGAAAGAATGTAATACTGAGAAAGATACATAACAATATATCTCTATTTTCATTGTGTTATTAAAAGTATATAATGTTTACAAAACTAAAGCTAGATTAAGCTCTTATTTTATGAATACAAAAGGCATGTTTTAAGTAAAGGTTATTGGGATGCAGGAGAATAAGTGATTTTGAATAAACATTGGAGAACAATCACAGCAAAATTATACAAACAAGATATTACCCAAAATGCTTGTTTTGCCAAACAAGAATAAAGAAAGAACTAATAGTAAAAGAAAGAAAAAAATTAATTATCTCCTAAAATGAAAGTCTCTTTCATACTGCTTTTTTCGAAGACTATAGGTTTTGGGAGAAGAGAATGGAGGAGAAGGGACTGTGGCATGGCCGTCCCCATCGGGGGGTGATTTCTCACTTTCTGTCTCTCTGTCTCTCTCTGTCGTTCTGATGAGCACATGTGCCCTATAGCAAAAATGTCTCCAAAAAATTTAAAAAGGCTCTAAAATTTTGGGATTAAGTAGTAATCATAAAATTATATCTAAACACATTTATTTTTTTCTGGAAAGCTATTATGAGGCAATTAAGAAACAATTTACATTAAACAGCAATAAACTATTCCCAAACGTGTACCTTTTTCTGTAATATTAACCAATTTCTGCAATCCAAACTGTAAGTTTAATTAAGAAATAAATCTACACAACCTTAACCAAGACAAGGTAATTGTAGCAATTCTTGAGGTTAAGAGTCCACTGCATTCCTCTAGTTAGATATAACCATAGTCTCAAATGTACTTCTTACAGAACTGTCAGATATATTTTGTCAGAAAATCCTAAGACATTTGAAAATCCTCAAGATGGAAGTCTGAATAGTAGGATTACAAAAGGAAGCCATGGATGAGTATGGAAAAAGAAGTTCTAGCTCTCTCTATCTCTCACTCGCTCTCTGTCTCACATACATACATACACACACACACACACACGTATGCACACACACAGTATTTATATACTGTCCACAGGAAATCAAGCTAGTTTAAAGAAAATGGTCTACATGCTTATTACAATGTTACTCACTATATACTGTCTACATGTTTATTGCAATATTATTCACAATTGCTAAGACATGGAATCAGCCCAAATGTCCAAAAACGGATAATGGATTGAAAAATTGTGGCATTATACACTATGGAATACTATTCATCCATAAAAAAAGAGAATGAGACATGGACACTTGATATAAAGTGGACAAATATGGAAGATTTAATGTTAAGTGAAGCAAGTCAGACTATGAAAGACAGACATTGTATGTCACCCCTTAATAGATACTAAACTTCTGCACTCTATGACAGATTGAATAATTGGAGGGCATAGTGGCAGAAAGTGCAACTGTGGATGCTAAAGACAATGTAGGAGGGGTTAGGAGGAGGGCAAGAGGAAATCAGGGAGAAAAATGAGAGACAAGCATTTATCAGACATAAAAAATAAAAGTTATCTGTTGATTATAATGTACTTGACAGATATACACTGTTTGCATGCTGGGAAAATAACTTTGTACACTGTAAAGATGTACAGTGACTAAATGTAATTTTTTTAAAAAGTAATTTAAAAAAGAACTGTCCATTCTAAATGCTTTAGACATACATTAAAGACCGTCATGCTAACCTATTATTTTGTTTACAGTACCCAAAGAAATTTTATTGCTCTATTAGCAATGGAAATTTTTGGATATGATTTTAAGGGCCACATAAAAATAGATTTAAGGAACAGATTAAATTGAAGTCCTAGATTAAAATGATTGGCTTAAAGAATTTTCTAAAACAAATTTTATGTTTATGTATAAATAGTTATATATGACCATATATGAAAATGTCATTAAGTATTTTCTACACTATACTAAATGCATTCCCCAATAGGGAAAAAATTAAAATATCTAAAATATATTAGGCTTCATTTTTAAAATGTCCATTGAAAAACAGTGTGAAACTGCTTCCAAAACCAAACATTGATGCAGAGCAAAATTGAACATCACAAGTTGTTCAACCCGAAAGTTCAGTAAGCGGTACAAAAAACATTGTGTTAGTTAGTTCTAAAGTGTTGGTTGGAAGGGGGTATCTTACACTTAGTTTGCTTTGAAAGTGTAGTGCATTGTTAGCCCAAAAACTCAACTTACAACTACAACAAAGATCTTTTGGTATATAGAGCAGCTCCATAAGTGGAATCTTTCTGCCAAAGATCTTTTGGATATTCCAAGAAAAATTTCAGTTTTTTGTTGAAAAAATACATGCTTAATTCATGAAAGTAGGCTACATTTTGAAACATCCATGGAAAAATAATGTGAAACTGCTTCCAAAACCAAACATGCATGTAAAGCAAAACTGAATATTATAAGTTGTTCAACTCCTAAAGTAAGTAAGTGGTACAAATAACTTTGTGTTAGTTAGATCTTAAGTATTCATTGGAAGAGGGTTTCTTTAAGCTTAGTTAGCTTTGAAAGTGTAGTGCATTCTTAGGCCCAAACTCAACTTGCAGCTACTGCAAAGTTTGTTAGGTGTTAAAACCAGCTCCATGAGTGGTGTCTTTCTGCCAAAGATCTTTTGGATATTCCAAGAAAAAGTTCAGATTTTGGCTGAAAAACTACTTGCTTATCTCCTCAAAGCAAGCTTCATTTCAAATGGCCCCTTGAAAAACAGTGTCAAACTGCTTCCACAACCAAATGTTCAAGTAGAGCAACACAGAACATCACGAGGTGTTCAACATCCAAAGCTCAGTAAGTTGTACAAAAAACTTTGTGTTAGTTAGTTCTTAAGTGTTCGTTGGAAGAGGGTTTCTTTAAGTTTGGTTTGCTTTGAAACTGTAGTGCATTCTTAGGCCCAAACTCAACTTGCAGCTATATAAAAGATCTTTAGGTATGAAAAGCAATTCCATGAGTGGAGTCTTTCTGCCAAAGATCTTTCTGATATTCCAAGAAAAAGTTCAGATTTTGGCTGAAAAACTACATACTTATCTTAGAAAGTAAGCTACATTTCTAAACGCCAACTGTAATACAGTGTTAAACTGCTTCCAAAACTTGAAGTTCAAGTAGTGCTTCACTGAACATCACAAGTTGTTAAACTCCTAAAGTGAAGTAAGTGGTACAAACAACTTTGTTTTAGTTGTTAAATGTTCGTTAGAAGAGGGTTTTTTTAAGCATAGATTGCTTTAAAAGTGTAGTGCATTCTTAGGCCCAAAATTCAACTTACAGTTACAGCATAGAAATTTAGATATGAAAAGCAGTTCCATGAATGGAGACATTCTGCCAAAGATCTTTCTGATATTCCAAGAAAATATTCAGATTTTGGCAGAAAAACTACATGTTTAGCTCATGAAATAAGCTTCATTTTAAAACATCCATTGAAAAACATTGTAAAACTCCTCCCAAAACCAAACATTGTTGTACACCAAAACTGAACATCACAAGTTGTTCAACTCCTAAAGTCCAGTAAGTGGTACAAACAACTTTGTGTTAGTTAGTTCTTAAGTATTCCTTAGAAGAAGGTTTCTTTAAGCTTAGTTTTATTTGAAAGTGTAGTGCATTTTAGGTCCAAAACAAAACTTGTAGCTACAACAAAGATCTTTTGGTATGAAAAGCAATTCCATGAGTGGAGTCTTTGTGCTGAAGATCTTTCTTACATTCCAAGAAAAAGTTCATATTTTGGCTGAAAAACTACATACTTATCTTAGAAAGTAAGCTACATTTCTAAACGCCAACTGTAATACAGTGTTAAACTGCTTCCATAGCAAAACATTGATGTAGAGGAAAACTGAACAAGTTGTTCAACTCCTAAAGTTCGGTAAGTTATACAAACAAATTTGTGTTAGTTAGTTCTTAAGTATTCCTTAGAAGAAGGTTTCTTTAAGCTTAGTTTTATTTGAAAGTGTAGTGCATTTTAGGTCCAAAACAAAACTTGTAGCTACAACAAAGATCTTTTGGTGTGAAAATCAACTCCATGAGTGGAGTCATTCTGCCAAAGATCTTTCTGATACTCCAAGGAACAGGATAGATTTTGGCTGAACAACTACATGTTGATCTCAGGAAAGTAAGCTTCATTGCAAAAGGGCCATTGAAATACATTGTAAAACTGCTTCCATAGCAAAACATTGATGTAGAGGAAAACTGAACAAGTTGTTCAACTCCTAAAGTTCGGTAAGTTATACAAACAAATTTGTGTTAGTTAGTTCTTAAGTGTTCATTGGAAGAGGGTTTCTTTAAACTTAGTTTGCTTTCAAAGTGTAGTGCCTTCATAGGCCCAAAACTCAACTTGAAGCTACAACAAAGATCTTTAGTTATGAAAAACAATTCCATGAGTGGAGTCTTACTGCCAAAAATCTTTCTGATATTCCCCAAACAGTTTCAGAATTTGGCGGAAAAACTACATG
>NW_006159480.1:1607499-1609096 GCF_000334495.1 Tupaia belangeri chinensis | reverse complement strand
TTATTGATCCTAAGGCAAAAGTTCAGACTAAGATAGAACAACTTAAAGAACAAATTCAGTTAGAAAAAGAACATCAAGAATTAATATCACAATTAGAAAAACTAAAAGTGGATAAGTCTAAAAGTGCAGATTCCTCATGGAATCACCACCAGCCCACTTTTACTCATTGCACAAAACTTAAACCAGTTGAAAAACTACAATCATTGATAGATTTTGAGGGGCAGGAAGCCTTTCCAGTAACAGAAACCACAGATCCACAAGGACAAGCATGGCGCCACCTACATGCCTTTGATTTTAACATTATAAAAGAAATTAAAACAGCAGTTGCTCAATATGGAGTTACAACTCCATATACTTTAGTCATAGTTAACTCGGTGGCAGAAAATTGGCTTACACCAATAGATTGGCAAACATTGGCCTGTGCTGCACTCTCTGAAGGGGATTACTTACTTTGGAAATCAGAATATGTGGAAAATTGTAGGGAGACCACACACCATAATGCCCAGGCCAACAATGACTGGACAGCAGATATGTTATTGGGAGAAGGCAATTATACAACTAGTGACACTCAAAAGCAATATGATCCAGGGCTATTTGCTCAAATTAATACGGCAGCTATGAGAGCTTAGAGAAAACTTCCTACTAAAGACTTAAGTACCTCCCTTACAACAATAAAATAAGGGCCTGATGAACTTTTTCTGAGTCTTTTCATTGGCTAATTAGTGCAGCAGGGAAAATATTTGGCAGTGCTGATGCAGGTACCAATTTTGTTAAACAATTGACATATGAAAATGCTAATGCTGCTTGTCAGGCAGCAACCAGGCCATATAGAAAAAAGACAGATTTATCAGGATATATTCACCTATGTTCTGATATTGGGTCAGCATACCAACAGGGATTGGCTCTGGCTGCTGCTCTTAAAGGATATACTATTCGCCAGTTTCTTAACTGTAATAATGGAGGCAATTGCTTCAATTGTGATTGGCCAGGACATATGGCAAAGATCCTGATACAATCATCCAGCCATTTACTAAAGACCAAGTTAATTGGCTATTCCAACAAACAGATTTCTGTCCTATTGCATGTGCTTTCTTTGCTAAAACTATTGATAATAATTTTCCTCCAGATAAATTTTTATACTTTTTATCTACCCATGATTTTGTTTTCCCTGTACAAACTTCACTTCATCCTGTTTCAAACACTTTGTTGGTTTTTACTGATGGTTCCTCCAACAAAACTGCTTCTTATTCTTTCTCTGACTACCAAGTATGTTCACATTTCTGTTGATACCTTTAGTGGTTTCATTTTTGCCACAGCACAAACTGGTGAGGCCAGCAAACATGTTATTTCCCATGTACTTGTTGCACTCTCATTTATGGCTAAACCTCAACAAATTAAGACAGATAATGGCCCAGGTTACACTGGATACCATTTTGCCTCTTTTTGAAAACAACTTCACATTAAACATGTTATGGGAATTCCATACAATTCCCAGGGACAAGGCATTGTTAAACGTGCTCATCTTTCCTTGAAAAATACTCTCCAAAAGCTAAAAAAGGGAGAGCTTATACGGACTAAGGACTCGCAAAAAATAACT
>NW_006159480.1:1599566-1606203 GCF_000334495.1 Tupaia belangeri chinensis | reverse complement strand
AGTCCACTACCACAACCTGGAGATGGAGTATCATGAAGCCTAGACATTGCTCCTGCCTGAGGCACTGAATCAGTTAGCCAAAGACAGGTAAGAAAGTCTGAGTCTAACACCTGTACAGTCCTCCCACCTAAGACAGGAAACCCATCATCACAATGGGATTCTCCAGTGATGGGTAAGGATGGACATGTGACTCTAAAAATGACTCCAACCTAAGACAGGCACAATTCCCCCAGATTTCCCTCAGCTCTTTGAAAAAAATTAAAAAGGGGGACATGTGGAGGGCACTGCAGACAAGCATCTTGAGCTATCCGCCATCTTGGAAACCATTAGGCTTTACTTCCTCACTGAGTAAACCATTTCTCAGAAATCTTGTGACTAACCATTCTTCCTGGGGGTGGTTGGGTTTCTAGGCAACAGGAGAGATCCACCCACACCAATGATTGGTTCATGCTGTTCTATCTCATTTGCATTTTGGGCAACCAATCAGTGCCCACTAGCCTGTATATATCTCACCATTTTTCCTCAATAAACAGAAGAAGAAGACTTAATCAGCACCTCATATTGTCTCCACTCTTTGTGTGTGTGTGCGTGTGTTTGTCCCATCTTTCACTCCCTTCTCCAGGGAACCTGTTTGACTGTCCCCCAGGTTGGAACAAAGGGAAATGAAAATAAAAACAACAATGACGTACCACCTAAAGCTTGTACATCCATGTTTATTTCAGCACTGTTCATGATTGCTAAGACATGGAACCAATCCAAATGCCCCTGTAGGGATGATTGGATTGAAAAACTGTGGCACATATACTCTATGGAATACTATTCAGCCATAAAAAACATCAAAAACCTGGCTTTTGACAGAAAGGGGAAGAATATGGAAGATTTACTGATGAGTGAAGCAATCCAGGCTATGAAGGAGAGACATTATATGTCCCCACTTAATATATACCGAGTGTCTGCACTCTATGTCTGAAACTGATTGACTAAAAGATATACAAACACAAGAGATGGGTGTGAATGTCAGATGTGATGTTTGTGGAGTAGAGGGGCCTAGGGAAGGACATTTGGAGGAGGGATACAGAGGCAGAACATTGACGGAACTGGTAGGTGTAGTGTTATCTATTGAAGACATTTTGACCAACTGGAATAGGAAAAAATGTTCAAATATTGAAATGTTCACTTTGTAAGCAAAACAATGTGATTGAATGTATATAAAAAATAAACAAATAAAAATAAATTAAAAAAAATAAAACAGTGTAAAACTGGGTCCAGAACCAAAATTGATGTAGAGCAAACCTTGACATCACAAGTTGTTCAACTCCTAATGTTTGGTAAGTGGTACAAACAACTTTGTGTAAGTTAGTTCTGAAGTGTTTTTTGGAAGAGGGTTTCTTTAAGCCTAGTTTGCTTTGAAAGTGTAGTGCATTCTTAGGCCCAAAACTCAACTTGCATGTATAGCAAAGATGTTTTGGTATGAAAAGCAATTCCATGAGTGGAATCTTTCTGCCAAAGATCTTTCTGATAGTCAAAGAAAACGTTCAGATTTTGGCTGAAAAAGTACGTTCTTAATTCCTGAAATAAGCTTCATTTTAAAACATCCATAGAAAAACATTGTAAAACTGCCTCAAAAAGCAAACACTGATGTGGAGCAAAACTGTACATCAAAAGTTGTTCAACGCCTAATGTTCAGTAACTGGTACAAACAACTTTGTGTTAGTTAGTTCTTAAGTGTTCATTGGAAGAGGGTTTCTTTAAGCTTAGTTAGCTTTGAAAGTGCCTTCATCAGCAGAAAATTCAACTTGGAGCTGCAACAGAGATCTTTAGATATGAAAAGCAGTTCCATGGGTGAAGCCATTCTGCCAAACATCTTTCTGATATTCTAAGAAAACATTTAGATTTTGGCTGAAAAATTTCATGCTTAACTCCTGAAAAAAGTTTCATTTTAAAAAGTCCATTAAATAACATTTTAAACTGCTTCCGAAACCAAATATTATTGTAGACCAAAACTGAACATTACAAGTTGTTCAACTCCTAAAGTTCAGTAAGTGGTACAAACAACTTTTTGTTGCTTAGTTCGTAAGTGTTCATTGGAAGAAGATTTCCTTATGCTTAGTTTGCTTAGAAAGTGTAGTGCATTCTTCCGCCCAAAATTCAAATTGCAGCTACAGCAAAGGTCGTTAGTTATGAAAAGCAGCTCCAGGAGTGAAGTAATTCTGCCCAAGATTTTTCTAATATTCCAAGAAAAAGTTCAGATTTGGATTGAAAAAACTACATGTTTAACTCCTAAAAGAAAGCTTCATTTTAAAACATTCATTGAAAAACAGTTTAAAACTGTTTCCCAAACCAAACATTGATGTAGAACAAAAGTGAACATCACAAGTTGTTAAATTTTAAAAGTCAAGTAATTGGTACAAACAACTTTGTGTTAGTTCTGAAGTGTTCCTTGGAAGAGGATTTCTACATGCTTAGTTTGATTTGAAAGTGTAGTACCTGCCTAGGCCCAAAATATGACTTGAAATTACAACAAATATCTTTAGGTATGAAAAGGAGAGCCATAAGTGTAGTATTTCTGCCAAAGATCTTTCTGATATTACCAGAAAACGTTGAGATTTTGTCTTAAAAACTACATGTACAATTGCAAAATTAAGTTTCATTTTAAAACGTCCATTGAAAAACAGTATAAAACTGTTCCCAAATGAAACATTGATGTAGAGCAAAACTGAAAATCACAATTTGTTCAACTCTTAAAGTGAAATAAGTGGTCTAAACAATGTTGTGTTAGCTAGTGCTTAAGTGTTCATTGGAAGAGTGTTTCTTTAAGCTTAGTTTGCTTTGAAAGTGTAGTGCCTTCATAGGTTCAAAACTCAACTTGCAGGTACAACAAAGATCTTTAGGAATAAAAAGCCATTCCATGAGTAGAGTCTAACTGCCAAAGATCTTTCTGATATTCAAAAAAAAGTTCCAATTTTGGCTGAAAAACTACATGCTTAACTCCCGAAAAAAGCATCATTTTAAAATGTCCACTGAAAAACAGTGTAAAACTACTTCCAAAAACCCAACACTGATGTAGAGCAAAACTGAATATCACAAGTTGTTCAACTCCTAATGTTCATTCATTGGAACAAACAACTTTGTGTTAGTTAGTTCTTAAGTGTTCCTTGGAATAGGGTTTCTTTAAACTTAGTTTGCTTAGAAAGTATAGTGCCTTCATAGGCCCAAAACTCAATTTGTAGCTTTAACAAACATCTTTAGGAATGAAAAGCAATTCCATGAGTGGTTTCTTTCTGCCAAAGATCGTCCTGATGTTCCAAGAAAAAGTTCAGATTTTGGCAGAAAATCTGCATGCTTAACTCTAGAAATAAGCTTCATTTTAAAATGTCCACTGAAAAACGGTGTAAAACTGGTTCCAAAAAAAACCTCATTAATGTAGAGCAAAACTGAAAATCACAATTTGTTCAACTCTTAACGTGAAATAAGTGGTCTAAACAACGTTGCGTTAGCTAGTGCTTAAGTCTTCAAACTGAACATCACAAGTTGTTCAACTCCAAAGTTCAGTAAGTGGTACAAAAATCTTTTCGTTAGTTAGTTCTTAATTGTTTTTTGGAAGAGAGTTTCTACACACTTAGTTTGATTTGAAAGTATAGTGCATTCTTCTTAGGCCCAAAACTCAACTTGCAGCTACAACAAAAATCTTGAGGTATGAAAAGCAGTTCCATGAGTAGAGTCTTTCTGTCAAAAATCTTTCTGATATTCCAAGAAAAAGTTCATATTTTTGCTGAAAAACTGCATGCTTATCTCCTGAAATAAGCTTCATTTTAAAATGTCCCCTGAAAAACAGTGTAAAACTTCTTCCAAAAGCCAGCATTGATGCAGAGCAAAATGGAACATCACAAGTTGTTCAATTCCTAATGTTCAGTAATTGGAACAAACAACTTTGTGCTAGTTAGCTCTTAAGTGTTCATTGGAATAGGTTTTCTTTAAACTTAGTTTGCTTTGAAAGTGTAGCACCTTCATAGGTACAAACTCAATTTGCAGTTTCAACAACAATCTTTAGGAATGAAAAGTAATTCCATGAGTGATTTCTTTTATCTTTTTTTGTAGAGGTTTTTGCCATAGGGCGTTTGCGCTTGCCAGACAGACAAATAGATACAGAGAGACAGAAAGCAAGAAATCACTCCCCAGGAAAGATGACCATGCCTCAGTCCATTCTCCTCTTGGGAAATTGGCCAAGTTCACACACATGCCCCGCATGAGTTTTAAGCCACCAAGTAAGGGATTCGAACCATGGTTGACTACATGGGAGTCCAGTGACATAGCCTTTACGCCATCTGCTGGTCCCGTGAGTGGTTTCTTTCTGCCAAAGATTGTTCTGATATTCCAAGAAAAAGTTCAGATTTTGGTGAAAAAAATGCATGCTTAACTACAGAAGTAAGCTTCATTTTAAAACATCCACAGAAAAACAATGTAAAACTGTTTCTAAAACCATACATTAATGTGGAGCAAAACTGAGCATCACAAGTAATTAAAGTGAATTAAGTGATACAAACAACTTTGGGTTAGTTAGTTCTTAACTGTTCATTAAAAGAGGGTTTGTTTATGCTTAATTTGCATTGAAAGTGTAGTTCCTTCATAGGCTCAAAATTCAATTAGCAGCTACAACAAAGATCTTTAAGAATGAAAAGCAATTCCATGAGTGGAGTATTTCTGCCAAAGATCTTTCATATATTCCAAGAAAAATTTCAGATTTTGAGTGAAAAACTACATGCTTAACTCCCAAAATAAGCTTCATTTTAAAACATCCATTGAAAAACAGTGTAAAATGGCTTTCAAAACCATACATTGATGTATAGCCCAACGGAACACCACAGGTTGTTCAGCGTCCAATGTTCAGTAACTGGTATAAACTATTTTGTATTAGTTAGTTCTTATGTGTTTGTTGGAAGAGGTTTTTTGTTTTGTTTTGTTTTGTTTTGTTTTTTAATCTTAGTTAGCTTTGAAAGTGTAGTGCCTTCATAGGTCCAAAACTCAACTTGCAGATACAACAAAGATATTTAGATATGAAAAGCAACTCCATGAGTGCAGTCTTTCTGTCAAAGATCTTTCTGATATTCCAAGAAAAAGTTTAGATTTTGGCAGAAAAACGAGAGTCTTAATTCCCGAAAGTAAGCTTTGTTTTGAAAATTCCATTGAAAAACTATGTAAAACTTTTTCCAAAACCAAACTCTGATGTAGAACAAAAGCGAACATCACAAGTTTTTCAGCACCTAAAGTTCAGTAAGTGGTACAAACAACTTTGTTTATGTTAGTTCTTAAGTGTTCTTTGGAAGAGAGTTTCTTTAAGCTTAGTTAGATTTGAAAGTGTGGTGCTTGCTTAGGCCCAGAACTCAACTTGAAGCTACATCAAAGACCTTTAGGTATGAAAAGTAGCTCCATGAGTGGAGTCTGTGGAAGATCTTTCTGTCAAAGATTTTTTTTTTTTTTTGAGAGGTTTTTGCTACAGGGCGCATGTACTCACCAGACAGACAGAGAGAGACAGATAGACAGAAAATGAGAAATCACCCCCCAGGGGGGATGGTCACACAGCAATCCCTTCTCCTCCATTCTCCTCTAGGGATCTTGGGCACGCATGCACACGTGCCCAGCGTGAGTTTTAAGCCACCAGGTCCGGGACCCAAACTGCAGTTGACTACGTGGGACACGTAGTTGATTCTATTCCATTACACTAACTGCTGTTTCCCAAAGATCTTTCTGATATTCCAAGAAAACTTTCAGATTTTGTCTGAAAAACTCCAGACATAATTCTGAAAGTAAGCTTCATTTTTTTCCTCTTTAAATTTATTTATTTATTTTACATTAATTCACTATACATCATTACAGCATACAAATACATTTTCCATCCAAAATACACTGTATATTGGTTCAATTAAGCACATCAACGTACATGTTATCAGCAAATAATTTTCCAATTCTTATGTCTTGTATACTTTGTTTTTTGTTTTGCCAACCTTGATTCCCTATTCCTCACCCTCTGCCATGTCCCACACTCCTCCCACATTGTCTCTGGTATCCATGGATCCATGGTTGCTTTCTATGCCTTCCCTCCAATTTAATTGATTTTCTAATGAACTTAATTAGTTTAAATATATCCAATAGCTAGCACAGCTGATATATACCTATACATGAACCCAAGTCTGACTTTAGGCATAAACCTCAGTGAGTAGAATGAACATGCTGTAAAGTAGTACCTAGCTGGGGCTATATAGCTTACTGTAGTCATCAAATATGCGTTTTTTAAACATTTTGATATAGTTTTACCGTTTTTTTTTCTCTTACAACTTTATTTTTTAATTACTTAACATTCATTCCCTGAGCATCATCACAACATACTAAATGTGGTTTCCCATCTAGAATAAACTGCATAGTGGCTTAATCATGCATGTTATCATCAATAATATTCCATTTCTACTTTCACATATATGGATATGTATATATATGTTTTTTTTTTACCCCATGTTTGACCCTCTGCCCTTTCCCACTCTCTTATTACACTATCCCTGCTATATACAGTTGTCTTCCATTCCTTTTCCCCCAACATTTTGTTGATCACACAATATCATAAGTAATCTAACTACTTTCAATA
>NW_006159480.1:1589276-1599325 GCF_000334495.1 Tupaia belangeri chinensis | reverse complement strand
TGTGTCTGCATTTAATTTTACTGACATAGCACTCCCTTAAGAACTTCTTGGAGATCTGGTCTGGTGCTGGTAAACTCTTTCAGGTCTTGTTTATCTAGGAATGTTCATGTCTTTTCTTTCCAA
Organism: Tupaia belangeri chinensis; assembly: GCF_000334495.1. NCBI lineage: Eukaryota > Metazoa > Chordata > Mammalia > Scandentia > Tupaiidae > Tupaia > Tupaia belangeri. The sequence continues at coordinate 1,599,202 of NW_006159480.1, read as the reverse complement.
ATGAATGATAATCTTGTTGGGTATAGTATTCTTGGTTGAAATTGCTTTTCCCTTAACACATTGAATATATTTTCCCATTCTTTCCTCACTCGCATTGTTTCCAATGAGATAGCTGCTGTTAGTCTGATGCTGTTACCCCTTGTAGGTAACTTGCCTTTTTTCTCTTGCCAATCTTAGTATCTTGTCTTTGTCTGTTGTTTTGGTCAATCTGGCTATAATGCATCTTGGAGATCCTGCAAGGAAACTTTCCAAACCTAGAGAGGCACTCAAAGATTCAGTTCCAAGAAATACAGAGGACCCCAAATAGAATCAACCCAAGAAGACCTTCTCCAAGTAAGCTTCATTTTAAAACATCCATTAAAAAACAGTGTAAAACTGTTTCCAAAATCATACATTGATGTAGAGCAAAACTGAACATTACAAGATGTTCAACTTCGAAGATCAAGAAGTGGTACAAAAAACTTCATGTTAGTTCTAAAGCGATCATTGGAAGAGGGATTCTTTACAATTATATTGCTTTCAAAGTGTACTGCATACTTAGGCCCAAAACTCAACTTGCAGCTAAAACAAAGATCTTTAGTTATGAAAAACAATTCCATGAATGGGGTCTTTCTGCCAAAGATCTTTAAGATATTCCAAGAAAAATTCAGATTTTGGCAGAAAAACTGCATGCTAAACTCTCAAAATAAATTTCATTTTAAAACATCCACTGAAAAACCATGTAGAACTGCTTTCAAAACCATATATTGAAGTAGAGCAAAACTGAACATCAGAAGTGGTTGAACTCCAAAGTTCATTAAGTGGTACAAAAATCTTTGTGTTAGTTAGTTCTTAAGTGTTTGTTGGAAGAGGGTTTCTTTAAGCTTAGTTAGCTTTGAAAGTGTAGTGCATGCTTATGCCCAAAACTCAACTGGCAGCTACAACAAAGATCTTTATGTATGAAAAGCAGCTCCATGAGTGGAGTCATTCTGCTCAAGATTTTTCTGATATTCCAAGGAAAAGTTTAGATTTTTGTTGAAAAATAACATGATTAACTTCTTAAAGTAAGCTTCCTTTTAATGCGTTCATGGAAAAACATTTTAAAACTGCTCCCAAAACCAAACATTGATGTAGAGCAAATATGAACATCACAAGATTTTTAATTTATAAAGTAAGTTGTACAAACAACTTTGTATTGGTTAGTTCTTAAGTGTTCTTTGGAAGAGAGTTTCTTTAAGTATAGTTAGATTTGAAAGTATAGTGCTTGCCTAGGCCCAGAACTCAACTTGAAGCTACGACAAAAATCTTTAGGTATGAAAAGCACCTCCATGAGTGGATTCTGCCAAAGATTTTTCTGATATTCTAAGAAAATTTCAGAATTTGGCTTAAAAACTATATGCTTAACTCCCAAAATAAGCTTCATTTAAAAAATCCATTGAAAAACTGTAAAACTGCTTCCAAAACCAAACAATGATGTAGAGCAAAACTGAACATCACAAGTTGTTCAACTCCTAATGTTCAGCATCTGGTACAAAAAACTTTGTGTTAGTTAGTTCTAAGTGTTCATTGGAAGAGTGTTTCTTTTAGCTTACTTTGCTTTGAAAGTCTAGTGCATTTTTAGATTTATAACTCAAACTGCAGCTACAACAAATATCTTTAAGTATGAAAAGTAACTCCATGAGTGCAGTCTTTCTGCCAAAGATCTTTCTGATATTCCAAGATAAAGTTCAGATTTTGGCTGAAAAACTATATGCTTAACTCCCAAAAGTAAGCTTCATTTTATATTGTCCATTGAAAAACAGTGTAAAGCTAGTTCCTAAACCAAGCATTGACATAGAATAAAACTGAGCATCACATGTTGTTCAACTCCTAAAGTTCAGTAAGTGGTAGAAACAACTTTGTGTTAGTTAGTTCTCAAGTGTTCATTGGAAAAGGGTTTTTTAAGTTAAGTTTGCTTTGAAAGTGTAGTACATTCTTAGGTCCAAAATTCAACTTGCAGCTATTACAAAGATCTTTAGGTATGAATAGCAGCTCAACGAGTGGATTCTTTCTGCCAAAGATCTTTCTGATATTCCAAGAAAAAGTTCAGAATTTGGCTTAAAAGCTACATGCTTAACTCTTGATATAAGCTTCATTTAAAAACGCCCATTGAAAAACAGTGTAAATCTGCTTCCAACCTAACATTGTTGTAGAGCAAAACTGAACATCACAAGTTGTTCAACTCCTAATGATCAGAAAGTGGTACAAAGAACTTTGTGTTAGGTTGTTCTTAATTGTTCATTGGAAGTGGGTTTCTTTAAACATAGTTTCCTTTCAAAGTAGTGCATTCTTAGGTTGAAAACTCAACTTGAAGCTACAACAAAGATCTTTGAGTATGAAAATTAGCTCCAAGAGTGGAGTCTTTCTGCCAAAGAGCTTTCTGATAGTCCAAGAAAACTTTCCAATTTTGCCTGGAAAACTATATGCTTAACTCTCGAAAGTAAGCTTCATTATAAAACATCCATTCTAAAACAGTGTAAAACTGATTCCAAAACCAAACAGTGATGTATATGGAAACTGCACATCTCAAGTTGTTCAACTCCTAAAGTGATGTAAGTGGTACAAACAACTTTGTGTTAGTTACTTCTTATGTGTTCCTTGGAAGAGTGTTTTTTTAAGCTTAGATTGCTTTGAAAGTGTAGTGCATTCTGGGACCAGCAGTTAGCCTAATGGCTATGACGCTGGACTCCCATGTAGTCGACCATGGTTCACAACCCAGACCCAGTGGCTTAAAATTCACACTGAGAGCGTGTGTGTGCATGCCCAAGATCCCGAGAGGAGAATGGAGGAGAAGGGTTTGTGGTGTGCCCATCCCCTCTAGGAGGTGATTTCTCACTTTCTGTCTCTCTGTCCCTTTGTCTGGTGAGTGCAAGCGCCCTATAGCAAATACCTCTAAAAAAAAAAAAGAAAGTGTAGTGCATTCTTAGGCCCAAAACTCAACTTGCAGCTACAACAAAGATCTATGAAAAGTAGCTCCATTAGTGGAGTCTTTCTGCCAAAGATTTTTCTGATATTCCAATAAAAGTTCTGATTTGGCTGAAAAAGTACAAGCTTAACTCCTGAAAGTAAGTTTCATTTAAAAACGTCCATTGAAAAACAGTGTAAAATGCCTTCCAAAACTAAACATTGATATAGAGCAAAACTGAACATCACAAGTTGTTCAACTCCTGAAGTAAAACAGGAGCTGCTCTGAGGTCTAACTCAGGAGTTTTGGGGCACAATATTCACTGGGACCTTGAGTTTGTGCTTTTCTAAGACATGGGTCTGGTGTCGGCTTTGCCGTTTTGACCTGACGTGACCTTTCAAAGTCTCAAATCCCTTCATACACACTATTAAATTATACGAAACCTACATATTAAATTATTACTATTTTTTTAACAGCTGAGGAAATAGGCTCAGAGAAGGTCGTTGACATCCTTTTAATTCAACACTAAGAAACAGAAATGATTTGCCAAAATTACATGACTAAAGCAGGTCAGAGAAGCATTGATTTTAAATAAAGTGCACTGCAGCTTTGGGCACACAAGAGGAAAGAGAACTCCTTGAGAAAAAAAAAAAAAGCCTGATATTGAACTCAGAGAAACATCACCAGCCCCCTCCTGGCACACCCTACACTACAGAGGGCTCTGCTGAGTCCCAGGTTCCCCCTGCAGGGCGGTGTCCCTTAGAGCCCAGTTCTCCTGGTGCTCCAGAGGGGCAGCACAGTCCTGGAGTCTGGTGGGCCAGAGGTGGCTCTGGCTCCTGTGGGGTAGGTCTGCATAGGTCTGAGGCAACCCTGCACTGGCAGTTTGGGAGGGGAGCGCCCCCAGGTGCTGGCAACCAGAATCAGTGCCTGCTGCCATGCTGGCCTCAGGGCACAGGGCCCTCTCTGCAGGTGGTGGTGACCTGGATGGGGATAACTGGCCTGCAGTGACTTCAAGGTGACTCAGAGGAAGGAGGGAAGAAGAGGATTTGCCCTCTTGGGGTGCAGGAGCCACCGTGGAGGACGCCCGGGGTCGGTACAGAGGGCAGAAGAGGAGCACCCAGAGGGCCAGGGTGTGTCTGAGTGGGGCAGGATGGACCCCTGAAAATAGAGCTGTGGCCAGGGGACCTGGTTCTTTTCTAGCCCTGAGCTATGTCTGACCTGCTCCACCCCAGCCGGAGGTGATGAAGCCTGCTCTCTGTCATGTCCAGCACAGGGACCAGGCACCATCGGGACGAGGCTCATGTGGCATGTAAAGTTGGCATTGGTCCAGCATCTCCTGCTCCCAGTTATGGGCCTTGAGGTGGCTCCCAGTGCAGAAGTGACCAAGTCCTCTTGCCCAGACCCTTCTAGTCACCCATGCAGATGCAGTTGGGGGAGCAGCACAGATAGGAGTCCTGGGTGAGTGCTCTGAGGGACCAAGCAGAGGCCGATCCTGAAGGCACTGTGACACACATGTGCATGGGGGACACAGTGACACGTGTGCACAGGAGGACATCAAGACACTTTTGTGGACAGGAGGCATTGTGACACGTGTGTACAGAAGAGACATGGTGACACACACATACATGGGAGGACACTGAGACACTTGTGCAGACAGGAGGCAGTGCAACATGTGTGTGCACAGGGGACCTTGTAACACATGTGTGGATAGGAGGATGACGCTACCCATGTGCAGACAGGTGTCCTGATTTGCATGTTTTTATAGTCTGTATCTGAAGAAATTGCAGTAATGACTACAGTTTTGTCTCTCAGTCTTTATGTGAAGCACGAAAGCAGTTTACGTGCTCTGATGACACTATTAGGGTATTCTGAATTTGTGTCTATACTTGTTTTTACCTTCGGCTTAGCCTGCAGAGACAAGTTAGTGCCCTTGTCTTTCAGACTGACAAACTCCACATGGCATTTCCTGTGAGGCAGCCCGCATTAAAAGTTCTTTAGAACATTGTATCAAGTTGTCTTGGTCTTCTGATTTTATATATATATATATATATATATACACACACACATTTTTCAAGTAAAGAAATGTTTAACAGATGTAAGCTATTTTATTGAATATTTGCTATCAAAGATTGTTAAATATCTTACAGCATATTGCTTTCAAGTTAAAATGTCAGAAACAAACACCCATATTTACAATGCTTTTAAGGAACGTTATATAATGACACATTAAGATGTAAATTCTTTTGGCTTATAATTCTTAAAATAATGATAATAGCAAAAGTGATGCAAAATCTTCAGTGTGAGACTATGATGAAGCTACATTTTACAAAAATATGGTGTAAAATGGCAATCATCCCATTCAACATCCTGGAATAGATCCCTTCAGGAGGGACTGATAATTTATACAGTCAAACTAAAATTTACAGATAAAGGCTTTCCAGTACTGCCACTGGGAAGTGTATCTCTCAACATATACAACTTTCAGGCCACAGTTTTGAAGGTCTGGAGTATCAAGTTGGTTTGAGGAATCAGTTGGTGGCACTTACACATTTATTGTCTTGCCATCTTTAACATACACTTTCAGAGTATCGCTGAAACCTTTGGAGTACTTTACCTATTCTTTCTTTTGGTGTTCACGTGCCCTGAAATTCTGGTATTGATATTTCTTGAAGACATTATTCACTGTATCAGGAAGTTCTTTTATTTCACTAGGTGTATCCCTGACTGTCTGCAGAAACCTCCCTCTGTCATCCGTCTCGTCTGGGACCTTACTGAAAAGTTATTTAAGTGTTCATGCCTTTTCATTTGGGTCCTGGAATTCTGGCTCTAGTCGCTCAGGCATGTACTCTTCTATGTCATCCGCTGCCATACGAAGAAGGGACCCTGTGGAGTTAACCCCCCAGGGGGGATGGTCACACCGCAATCCCTTCTCCTCCATTCTCCTCTCGGGATCTTGGGCACGCACGCACACACGCCCGGTGTGAGTTTTAAGCCACCGGGTCCGGGACATGAACCGCAGTTGACTACGTGGGAGTCCAGCGACATAGCCATGACGCTAACTGCTGGTTCCCTCAGCTTCATTCTTCATCTCTTCCATTGTCATCCTCGCACAGAGCCATGCTGATCTTCTCTGTATGGTTCCTGTGTTAGTGTCTGTGCTGCCCAGCGAGCACTGATTGGTGATGTCTAGCATTTCTTTACCCGGCATTCACACCTTTCTCAAGGCTTTGAAGTTTTCTGGTATTACTTTTTTGAGTAAACTTCTTACTTCTTTGTTATGTACAATTTTCTCTTAAATACCAGTAACTCTCAAAGTTGGTTTTGATGCTATGTGCAGAATCTGTAAACTTTCTCTTTTGCCCCATATTCTCTTTACTGTTTTTTTGTCACCTGCATCTATTTATGAAGCCTGTCTTTGAGTTCATGAAATCTTTATTGTGTTTAATCAATTCTGCTATTGAGAACTTCTGTTGCATTTTTATTTTTTCAATTGTATTTTTTAGCTTCAGAACTTCTGTTTGATTTTTTTACTATTATTCTAATTTGTGTGTTTAAATTTATTTTTCTGATAAAATTCGGAATTATTTGTTCTTTTCCTGAAGTTTGTTGACCTTCCTTAAAACAGCTGTTTCACATTCTCAGACATATCAAACATCTGCATCTTTCTGGAGTTGGTCACTGGCACCTTATATACTTCATCTTGTGAAGTCTGTTTCTTTGAAAATTTAAAATAACAAAGGAAAAATTCCTTACTTGAGGGGAAAAGAGAGGAACAGCTGCACTTGGCAGGGTTTCCACATGGATTCGTGCTCTCCCCACTGCCTTCCAGACAGTCAGAATCACAGCACAAGCACCCACAAGAGTGCCCACAGTGTGTTCAGGCGGCCTGACTCTGAACTCAGGCCCTCCCATAAAGCTCCAGCATCACGCAGCTCCACCCACCTCCTGAGCCACCATGCTGGGCTTCTCGGATAGTTCTTGGTGTTTGTGGACAGACGTGGATACCTGGGCACTGCCAAGTTACAGATTGATCCAGTCTTCAGATGTTCTCGTTTTCACTCTCCTTTATCAGAGGGCTTTTCAGGAATTCAAGAGACTGACTGCCGAGGTTCTCAAGCCTGCAGTCACTGAGGTGGCTTAAGAACTGCAGGTGTCCTAAGGCCAGGTTTCCACCACTCAGGCAGGACCAGGGGTCCTTGGGCTAAGTGGCCTCTGGCAAGACCCATGGAGGTTTCCCGAGCAACATGGTAAAGTTCACAAGGAACCTGAACCCATTGCTCTGTTTCCTTGGTGGGTCCAGTCCTGGGTTCCAGGCAGAGCCCCCTACTCCCCTCTGTATCCTCAAGTCTGAGGACCAGTGAGGTGGTAGAGCTCGAAGAAGAGCCGTGGTCTCACCCAAAACTTGCGGTCGTGAAGATTCACACAGCACGGGAGCTCCAGAGCCAGGTGTACCTGCTCCCTGTCTGGGCTCATGTGGGGCTCAGGCCACCGAAGACAGCCAGCAGCGGTGTGGCTGGCCCTGTGGTCCACCCCAGAGGCTGCGGTGTCTGTTCGGTGCCAGAGACAGACTATCGGCTCTGTCAACCGGCTCAGCCTGGAATAGCAGACTAAGATCCACATTAGGCCGTGTTGTACCATCCGGCCCATGGTGCTGGGCTCTGAGGTGCAGACATGCTCTGCCGTTTTCTCCTTTAATTTTTTTTTTAAATGTTTCCACATTTTCCTTTTCTTTCTTTCTTCCTTTTGCCTTTTTCTCTCTGCTTTCTTTCTCTCTTCCTTTCTCTTTCTCCTTTTTTTTTTCCTTCTTCCCTTTCACTTTCTTCTTTCTTTCTCCCTCTTTTTTTTTTTTTTCCCCTGAGAGGTTTTCGCTAAGGGCGCATGCACTTGCCAGACAGACAGAGAGAGACATATAGACAGAAAGCGAGAAATCACCCCCCCAGGAGGGATGGTCATGTTGCAATCCTTTCTCCTCCATTCTCCTCTCGGGATCTTGGGCACGCACGCACACACACCTGGCGTGAGTTTTAAGCCACTGGGTCTGGGACACAAACCACGGTAGACTAAGTGGGAGTCCAGCAACATAGCCATTATGCTAACTGATGATTCCCTCTTTCTCCCTCTTGATGCTGCTGCTGCTTCTCCTCTGTCTCTTCTTTTCTCCTTTTCCACTTCTTTTCTGAGGCATAGATACATTGGACTTTCTGAAACATATGCCAACTTCCAGCTAACTTGTCTACCCACACTTAAATTTCTAAGTAATTATATAGATTCAAAATATGAGCATGCATACATAATGATTATGTCCTTTGTAATGCAAGTAATTTGTAATTTCAATAATGTAATATAACATAAGTAATAAAAGTAGGAAAATGGAAAGACCAAGAACTTAGAATGAGCTTAGTCAAGAGAAAAAAACAAAAATGAGATAAATAAACCTAATTTCCTCCACTTTACTAGAAAAATAATGGCTAATATAAAACAGGCAAATCATTTAAGTGATTAAATACAATAAGCTAAACTAAAATATGAAAAAGAAAGAAATTAATCTTTATTAATTTCCAAAGGAAGAAATCACCTTTTTTTCTCTCAAAATAATCTCATTGCTTTACATGGGGATCTTTGAAAACAAAATTCATTAGGTCATCAGAAAACTTAAATATGTTAGAAAAAGGTGTGATTTGAAATCTTGCTGCTTAGTTCTATTACTAATGTCATTGGATCCTGCAACTTTACTGTAATCATGTATTACTACTAGTAATTTTAAATTGGTCTCATGTTTTAAAATTGGATCACTGTTCCTTCCTCCAGGATTTTTGCAAACAGTGTAAGTTCAGTTAATTCTTAAAGAATGTTCTTTCCATGAGTCATGTTAGGATAGTATGTAGAATTAATTTTTGTCCTCACTATGAGTATGGCGTAAAGGAAGTAGGCCACAGCATCTGTATCACTAGACAGAAAATTAAAATGTTTATTATGTTAATATTCTCTGATGTTGGATGCATTCCTAAAAAATATAGACTGATTTGACTAGGTTTGATCTATATTATGTCAATATCTTTTCTTAAACTTTTTAGTATTTCATTATACATTATTTTTACTAATTTAATTAATTTTAAAAAATTTACGAGAGGTTGTATGTCAGAGAGATGGAAAAAGAAAGCAACTTTCATGGAGAATGGTCATACTGCAATTTTTTGTCCTTCACTGACAATATGTGTTCAGGGACACACACATTTCTAGCAGTTTCTCAATCTCTAGTCCAGGATTTGAGCTCTAAGATAGGTCATGTGGGCCTGACATCAAAGATCAGGCCATGGAGCCAGGCCAAATACTTTGAAATCTAAGTCTCCAGTGGCAGAACTTTCTAAGTAGAAATAACAATTGCCCATATACCTTGGGTGAAAAAAAATGTACCTAATCTTGTTATTTTGAGAAGAAAACATAGGCTGTGTGTTTTGTTTTTGAGAGAGGTTTTTGTTATAGGGCATGGTGTTTGCTAGAAAAACATCAATGCATAATTACAACCAGTCCCACTGCATGATGACTGAGGCCACATGGGAGGGCTCTCTGCTTCATTGAGTTCACGGAGTCAACTACTAATTTCATCTTAGGCACACACACACACACACACACACACACACATATACACACCCTTGCCCAGCATCAGTTCCAGTCACTAGTCCAAGACTCAAACCATGGTTGACTATGTGAGAGTCAGCAACATAACCTTTACACCATCTGCTGGTCCTCAAATTGTGTTTGTTTGTTTGTTTTCTTCACTAGGGACCAGCAGATGGCACAATGGTTACATCACTGGACTTCCATATAGTGGACCACAATTTGAATCCTGGACCCAGTTCTTTAAACCTCATGATGTGGACGTGTATGTGCATGCTGAAAAGGCCAAGAGGGGAATGGAAAAGAAGGAATTGCATCGTGGCCATTCCCCCCTGGGTAATAATTTCTCACTTTCTGTCTGTCTGTCTATCTCTGTCTTTCTGGA
>NW_006159480.1:1586884-1589009 GCF_000334495.1 Tupaia belangeri chinensis | reverse complement strand
CACTGTGACAAAAGCTAAAAAATAAAATAAAATAAAGTAAACCTCCAGGAGTCAGCAGGTGGTGTCATGGTTTAGGTGGACTCCCATGTGACTGGCCACAGTGTGAGTCACAGAACCAGAAGCTTGAAAGCATGCCAGTCATTTGTGCATGCATGCCAAAAAATCACAGGAGGAGGATGGAGTAGAAGAAATTGTGATATGGCCATTACCCTCTGGGGGTGGGGGGAAGGTCATATCTCACTTTCCCTCTCACTGTCTGTCTCTGATGAATGTATGTGTCCTATGAGGGGGGAAAAAAATCCTGTAAAACTTATCAGGTGCTTGTGAAACGTGTTTACCTGCCAGGGAAGAATAGGCTGGTCTGCATCTCCTGGAGATCCCATTTCTATTTTAAGCAAAAATATCTTATAAAGAACTTGGGCCACCACATGCACAGCATGATAAATAAATTCTACGGTCAGATATAATCATCATGCTAACTCAGATGGTAGAAACTCTAGGGAAGAATTTGGTAGGCAGTCCCCAAGTTTGCCACATAGTGATCCAGCAAGTGAGCATCCAAAAAAGTATAGCCAGATTTTACTGAAGTGAAAATCTTCTGGGTATTGGGAAGGGTTCACTGTCTTGAGAAATTGCTTAAAGCCAGAAATTTTTCTTTCCTGGTTTGACAATAAGAGGCCTCCATGAAAAAAGTGTGGTATGATCTTCTTAAAAGTAAAAATATCTTCCCAATCTGAGGAGTGAAGATTTCTCATGATCCATACCTTTCCCAAAATTAAATAGAATTCTTTTTCTGCTCCTAGACTCCAGACACTCCCTCCATCACCATGTATTATATACACATTTGCAGATGAAACTCTGATCCTCTTCACAAGAGTAAAGTCTTGATATAAAATGAGACCTCTTGAGGCAGGGAGCTTTTCTGTAAAGGCCACACAGATATCCTTTTCTATCATCTTTGCCTTTACATCCTGAAGGAACTGCTCCCCTTGCATATCATCAGATACATAGAGTGCCACCGATGTCCAGTCAAAATGCAGCAACAAGCAGATGATTCCATGAGTCAGAGAGCTGTCCTTGGTGGTCATCTGATAAACTGAAGGAAATTGGTCTTTATCACTTAGGATGGGGTCAAAAGACTGTTTTTCAGACCCATTTCTTTCAATAAAGAACATGTGACTAGTCCAAATAATATCACTTCCAGACCAAAGCATAAATGAAAAATATACGGTTTAATAATTGTTTTATTGTCTACTGTAGAAACTGAGGGATGCATAGATTTATAAAAATGATGCAGCAAAATGGTGATTTTGCTATCTTGAGTTCATGTGACATAAGGATCAGAGGCTTCCTTTCCTACATCCCTTTCCTACATCCAATGTTAAAAAAGGGAACTTTAAAAAAAAAAAAAAAGAAAAAGTGAACTCTGAGAAAAAATATTGTGTTAATGTTATGATACTGTGTTTTATCACCACAGAATAACCTACATCATCTTAAAACATAACGTAGCCTCTCTGACATTTTTAAAACATAACTTTTCAAGAGCATGACTCTCCTTAGGCTAATGTGTTTGCCAGTAATGTCTCCTGAAACTTTTATTAGACTGTTTCCCTGGATGAATCTCTGAGGTGGAGAGCTGTTATGTGGAGAGTAACTGGAAGTGCTTTCAAGAGATCCACCTGCATGGGTGTGAGGAAGGTATGAGGGAGGTGGTAATCCTCAACTACTGTAACTGAGCCATAGCCAACTTGGAGGCTCTCCAATGCTGGAATGTCCTTTCTTTGTTCAATGTTGTAATGAATGCAAAAATTTTTATATCTTTGTGTCAAAATGTCCAATAAATGTCCCCTGATATTTTTCTCTCTCAAGGTAAGGTAAATGTCTACTCAGTTCGTACTTTCTAGGCAACATCTTTAAATTGGCCATCAATTTTCTCATCAGTGGTAATGGAATGTAATGGATATGGACAGAAGCTTGTGTGAAACTTAACAGATTCCACTACTCTTTTTTTTTGACATGTTTTTAATTTAATTTTTTCCATACATTCAATCACATTATTATTTGTCTTACAAAATGGATATTTCAACAGGTGAACACCTCTCCCCAGCACCGTCGATAAAACCAC
>NW_006159480.1:1584732-1586376 GCF_000334495.1 Tupaia belangeri chinensis | reverse complement strand
ACCTGGGTCTGGGACATAAACCACCGTCAACCACATGGGAGTCCAGGAACATAGTCATTATGCTAACTGCTGGTCCCCCCAGTGTGTTCTTTTAACCACCAGGACCAACATTTGAATCGTGCAGTGGGCACATGGCTGAATCTTTCCCACCTCTGCTCTTTTTCTTTCTCTTTCATCTTTGTACTGTTAATAATCCTATGACTCAGGAAATTACTTGTGTTTTTGCTCTGTTTTTCAGAAAATTGTGCAGAAACCACCAAGAGAAGTTATGAGGGTATTATAAGGGGTATGAAAGCTGTGAGGAGCCAAGAAGGAGACTTGAGGAACGCATAGGATGTGACCACTATATGGAGACCAAGGTCATTGTCTGGACCTAACCTTGGGTGTCTGAATTGTTATGTGCAGAATGTTCCAAGTGTTGTTACAACAACCTGATAAACTCAGCAAGGACTTTTGAGTCCCACGTTAAGGACGCCAAATGTTTCTGGACAAAACACAGCAATAAATTTAATTCATGGCTGACCGGTATTGACTGGCAGTCCTCCTGTTTGTATCCTGTCTTCTTGTCTTTTCTTTAATCCTCGCCCCCCAACTCAGGAACTGTTCACTGTCAGCAGGTCCGACAGTATACCCAGATTTCACTTTTTCTTTTCTCATATGTTAGAAGACATATTAAAAGCTATCAAACTCCCATTCCCCATCCTGGCAACCCACTTACCTGTGGAATTTTGCAGAATTCCAAAAGAGTTCTAAGTTGGACTGAAAATGTGGGCATGCTTTCTACAATGATAGCAACAGGTTGTTTCTGTGTCTGGCAGTTGTAGTTTGGCAGGGTCTGATTTTCTCCAGAGAGCAAAATCACAGCATTTTCTAAAGTTCTTTTGTCACTGGTAAGTGCATTGTAGAGCACATAACCCAGGGAAAGGTTAGGGAGCAAATGGAGGCTCTTACTGATCCCCTCAATGGCAAAGAGAAAGGCCAGTGTATATTAGTAGTTCTTCCATTGGTACCTAAACAGAGGAGAGAGGGTTAGAAAATACCATAAATTCATGTAATTCAGGGCAAATTCTTCAGCCAAGCCACAAGACATAAAGGTTTAGGTCTAGGCATCCATTCAGAGATTCTCCTGCAGTGCTACATGGAGCTGGTATGAGTAATATTCACAGGGCTCTAGAGAACCTTGGACTATTTTTCTCTCTGCTTAAGCACATTGTGTCCAAACAATGAACAGAGGGTTCCAGGGCCTTTTGAGGGAGATGAAGTTTTGTTTCACTGGATGATGACTTTGCCAGCTGAATAGAAGTGATTTTAAAGGAGGATCATTAATTTATAGAGAAGACAACTTTTTTACAGGCTGTAAATAAGCAGTGCACACATTCACCATTTTTTTTACATTTTAAACATTTATACATAGGCAAGTTACAATATGTATATATATATGTATATGTATATATATTTTTAAATAATTTATTTTATATATATATATGTGTATATATATATATAATACAAAGTAGTTTTAGGATTTTTAACTATAACGTGGAACAATTGGACTATGGTAGTTAATATGGATATCACCTGAAATATTTCAGATTTTCTGTGAGGATAACATTACTACCATGCTCCCTTGGCACTATTGGAAAGACT
>NW_006159480.1:1575461-1584142 GCF_000334495.1 Tupaia belangeri chinensis | reverse complement strand
CAAGAAATCACCCCCCAGGGGGGATGGTCACGCCGCAATCCCTTCTCCTCCATTCTCCTCTCGGGATCTTGGGCACGCACGCACATGCGCCCGGCGTGAGTTTTATGCCACTGGGTCCGGGACACGAACTGCGGTCGACTACGTGGGAGTCCAGCGACATAGCCATTATGCTAACTGCTGGTTCCCTTCGCTAAATCTATTTTTTGAGATTTAAAAAATTGCTCAGTTTGTTTCTTAATTATTGTTATGTAATATCTTTAATTCTGTCTTCATTCTCTGGAATTATTCTGGTCATAATCTCTTAAATTTTGACTTTAATAATAACATTAAGAAATGTCATTTTTTTCCTGAGAGATTTTGCCTTAGTGTGCATTAAATTGCTGAAGAAAAAGATTCACATAGTGAGAGGGAAAGTAAGAAATTATTCCCCAAGGCATGGCCATCTGGAAATCCCCTATCCTCTCTTCTCTTCCTGGGATCCTGGTCACGCATGCAGACATGCCCAGGTGTGATTTTCAAGTCACAAGGTCCAGGACTTAAAGAGCAGTTGGTTTTGTGAGAGACCAGTGACATAAGTACTAAGCCATCTGCTTGCCCCCTGATTTGTTAAACAAGCATGTATGACTAGAGATTTTAATGCAATCAGAGCTCCCCTTTTTTAGCATTGGTTCTTCTGTCATTTGTTTCCTTTTTTTTATTTTTGTTATACAGTATGTGCATTCACCAGAGAGAGACAGAAAGAGAGAGAGAGACAGACAGGAGAGAAATAGAAAGTGAGAAATAACCCCCTGGAAAATTGTCATGCCACAGGTATTTTTCTTTCATTCTGCATTTGGGATGATGAATATGCAGGCACACATCTGACTGGCATGTATTTCAGGCCATTTTATTCAGTACTGAAACCACATAGTCAGTCATAGGAGAAAGAGCAGGCTTTGATTTAAACATTCAAGTTTCCTTTCTTTCTTTGCTTGTTTTGTTTTGTTTTTGGAGAGGCTTTTGCCTAAATGCTCATGCATTTGAGAGAAAAAGAAATTGACATAAAGTGAGAGGGAAAGTGAGAAATCACCCCCTGCAGAGGAGGACCACACCAAACTCAGTCATGTGAGAGTCCAGCTACATAACTGCTGTGCCATTTGCTGATCCCCTGATTTGTTAATAAAAGATGGTACACTGAATATTTTTATGCAAGCAGAACTCTATTTTTTTGAGTTGTTGTTATATATTACTGTTAATTTTTTGTTGCTTTTTATAGGGTATGGGCACTCACCATAGACAAACACAAAGAGAAAGGGAGGTAGTGAAAAAAAAAGTGAGAAATCACCCTCTGGGGGATGGTCACTCCACAATCCCTTTTTTTTTTTATTTTGTACTTGGGATGATTGGATAGGCAGGCAAACTTCTACCTGGCATGTTTCTCAGGCATCTTTATTCAGTACTCAAATCATGTAGTCAGCCATATGGAATCCAGTTGCCTTAACCTCCATGCTGAGTACGGAGTTTTACTCCACTCTAGGTAGATACAGGATGGACTCTGCATAGTTGAGTTACTGTGGTTTTGATTTCTGTGTCTGGTAAATATTCATTGTGCCTCCATTACAAGTCTTAGAGGAATTTATGACTCCTGTTGCTTGGCTAAAATCAGACTGTAATCCGACACTGTGTGTAGCACAAAGTAAGTTTCAAGCTGCTGGGTCTGCAACTCCAACCTCTACCGTGTGGGTATAGAGCTCTAGGTAACCTCTAGGTCACCCGCTTGCCCCTTGATAAAACTTTAATCAGAATTCAGAGAGTTTGTCTAGTCCTACCTGCACACTTATATAAAACTCCAGAATCTCCATTACCTGTAATGTTACCACTTAGTAATTTTCTATCCATTTACTCCCAACTTGTTCTTACTTGTCCTCACTATATTCAGAGTTGAAGCTAATATTCCTGAACTACTGCAAAATCTCAAAGTTAAACTTCCCATATATTTTTTTGAGGACTTAAAGGAAGCATTCTTTACTCTGCTTTAAAATGTATGAAAAGACAAACAGGTGGCATGGTGTTTAAAGCTCTTGATTTTCATATGGCTGACCATAGTATTAGTTTGAGGCCTGGCAGCATAAAATTGATTCCAGGTACATATGCAAGCCTGAGAGGTGAATGGAGATTGGATTGAAGAGTGGCCATTCTTCCTGGTTAATATATTATTATGGCCTTTACATAGCTATGATTTCTATACAAAACATATATCTACAATCACTTAGTCAGTGGTGAACACACAGAGTCAGCATTTAGATGCTAACATTAACTTTATGTCAGGAGGTCAGTGTCTCAATATACATGTGGGCCTCACTATACAGGTCTTGATTGCAAAAGGGCTAAGCTAAAAATAATTTCACTCATTCTGAGCCTCCCAAAGACTGAATATGGGGATAGTCCTGACAAGGTGGACAACAAACTATTAATTTCTCTCTTCTGTCTTGAAAGAAATGGAGAAACATTGAAAATAAGAAAAATATATTAAGAGGATAACAAGACAGAACATACTGAGTTCACATTTCTGCACTTCTCTCATTTCTGTGTGCATGTGATTATTCTCAAGTGCAATTAATCACACACACATGTATATATGCAAACTACATTATTACACAGTTATAAACACATTTTCAGATACATATAACCAACAACTTACCAATCATCTGTCACTTCTTGAATTGGCCTTATCATATAATTTTATGTAAGTATACTTTGTTCCTCCATGCCATAAAGAGGGAAAAACCCAGCCAGTACCAGGTCCCCATCCTTGTAGACACTTGGCTTCAGGTATATATGACAACTAATATCTGTCATCTCATCTGCCATTTGTGAAGGCTGCAGAAGTAACAAGACACTAATCAAAGGTAATGACATGTCTGAGCTGCCCCAACACAGATGAAAAGTCTTATGTGTGTGAGCTGAGAAGGAGGTGGAACTGGATTGTGTCTGCAGCCTCAGTTCTCTTTCAGGAGAGTCAACTCTGTGGAAAGTACAGAGGATTCTTACATGCGTTGCCTTCAACCTATCCAAAACATGTGCCATACTGGCATGACAGATAAGGACATATACAGAGGCATTAAAAAAGTACTATCTATGGGAACCATGGTGCTGAGATTCACACCTAATCTTACCAGCTCTGACTTTTTACCGTTTCACTTAAGTCCCATCCAGGAACTCTGGGGATCTCTCCACCCTGGGACTCTGCACCTATCACCCTGCATTTTGGTGAAAAACAATTTAGGAAAAACATATTTTGCAAGTTTTTCTCTCCCAGCCTTCATGATTTCATAATGGCCAAATAAAGCTTTGGGGACCATCTAATCCTGAGAAGCTTTACAATTTTGTGACCAAGAGAGGTCCAAAGTGTTTATATCACAAAACTGCTATTCATATTTGTATTTTTTGATGCAGTTAATATCCACAATATTGGACCAATGGTTACTATTGTGGTTAAGTTGCTAGACTCACACATCGCTAACCATGGTTCAAGTGTCTGACCCAGCAGCTTTAAATTCTTTCCTCACGAGTGTGTATTTGTGCCCCAAATCCTAGAAAAATAAAGGAGAAGAGATTGTGGGATGATCATCTTCTTTGGGAGTGATTTCTTGCTGTGTGTCTCTGTCTTTCCAGTGAGCATACACATGCTATAGCACAAATAGCTATCTAAAAAAAGCATTTACTGGCTAAATTGGATGAGGCCATAGATAAGTTTTTCTTTCTTTGTTTTTATACAGAGAATTTTGCTATAGGTTGAATGTGCTCACCCAGGACACAGAAAGACAGAAAGAGACAGAGAGACAGAAAATAAGAAATCACCCCTGAGGGGGGATGGTCATATTACAATTCCTTCCCCATTGTCCTCTCAGGATTTTTGGACACACACACACACACACACACACACACACACACCCCAGTGCTCAGCATGAGTTTTAAGCCAATGGGTCTGGGATTCAAACACAGTTCACTATGTGAGATTCCAGTGAAGTAAACTTTGTGCCATCTGCAATTCCTGCCATAGATCAATTTTCAACACAGAGTCCTGAAGACTGTTTCATCATTATTTTTAAAATTTATTATTACTATTTATACATTTAATCTTTATACATTATTTAGTTTGTAAAGAGATGTTACCCAACATGATATATGCCACAGAGCAGGTGAGTTTACAATACTACACATGACATCACCAACAGGCAGCAAGCCATATCTGTGTCCCACAAATGTCTTCTCCAATTGTTTGCTGCCCCCTTCCCACCTCCCACTCTCCTTCCCCTTTGTCCCCAGTGTCCATAACAATTTTCAATGTTTTTATGGCTTCCAGTTTTTCAGTCTCTACCATAGAGTGTAGACAGTCAGTATATGTTAAGTAGATACATACATGTCTCTGTTTCATAGCCTGACTTGTTTCACTCAGCAATAAATTTTTCATGTTCATACACTTTCTATCAAATGCCAGAGTCTTGTTTTCTTATGACTGAATAGTATTCCATGGATTATATATGCCACAATTCTTCAATCCATTCATCTGTTTGTTGACATGTGGTTTGGTTCCATGGCTTAGAAATCATGAGTAGTGCTGAAATTAATATAGTTGTGCAAGTTCTTTTCTGTCAGATCATTCTCCTGTTCTTTGGGTAGATACCCAGGAGTGGAATTGCTGGATCATATGGTAGTTCTATTTGAAGGTCTTCGAGGAATCTCCATATTGTTCTCCAAGTGGCTGGACCAGCTTACATTTCCACCAACAATGTAGGAGAGTTCCCCTTTCACCACATCCCCACCAACACTTATCATTTTTTGTTGTTTTAGTATTTTCCATTGTGACAGGGATTAGGTGGTATCTCATTGCGGTTTTGACCTGCATCTCTCTTATGATGAGGGATGTTAAGCATTTTTTCATATGCTTTTTGTCTGTTTGTATGTCTTCCTTAGAGAGTTGTTTATCCAGCTCAGTTTCCCTTTTAATTGGGTTAACCATTTTCTTCTGGGTTAGCTGCTTGAGTTCCTTGTGCATTCTGGTTATCAATCCCTTATCTGAGACATAGTTAACAAAAATTATCTCCCATTCTGAGGGTGGTTGATTCATGCTAATTACTGTGTCATTTGTTGTGCTGAAGCATTTTAATCTGACATAATCCCTCTTGTCTATTTTGGAGATTATTGCCTGTGGTTTGAGAGTCTTGATTAAAAAGTTTTTACCTACTCCAATGTCTCCCAGAGTTTTCCAGCAGTAGTTTTATAGTTTGTATTCTTAGGTTTAGATCTTTGATCCACTTTGAGTTGATTTTTATTAATGGTGAGAGATAGGGGTTCATATTAGTCTTTGTGCAGGTGTATACTCAGTTTTTCCAGCACCATTTGCTAAAGAGGTTTTCCTTTTCCCACTGGATTGATTGGTACCCTTTGTCAAAGACGAGTTGGCTGTATGTTTTGGGGTTTATTTCTGAGGTCTATACTGTGTCCCATTGGTCTTCATGTTTGTTTTTTATGCCAATACCATGCTGTTTTGATTATCACAGCTTTGTAATATATTTTGGAATCAGGAAGAGAGATGCCACTCACTCCACTCTTCTTATGCAGGATGACTTTTGCAATACGTGATCTTTTATGATTTCAGACAAATTCTATGATTGTCTTTTCTAGATGTGTGAAGACTATCTCTTGTAATTTTACAAGGATTGCATTAAGTATGTAGATTAATTTGGTAAGATTGCCATGTTGATTATATTAATTCTCCCAATCCAGGCACATGAAATGTTCTTATCTTTTTTGTGTCTTTTTCAAATTCCTTTAAAATATTTTTATAGTTTTTCTTATAGAGGCCCTTAACTCCTGTGGTCAGTTTCATTCCTAGTATCATATGCTTTTATTTTTTTTCTTTTGTTTCTTTGTTTGTTTGTTTTGGCTATGGTAAATGGGATTACTTTCTTCAGTTCTGTTTCTGTCTGCTTGTTTGTATATAAAAATGCTACAGATTTTTGTAATTTAACTTTGTATTCTGCCACTTTACTGTATGAATGTATTACTTTGAGAAGTTTCTTTATGTACACTATTGGGTCTTCTATGTATACAATCATGTCATCTGCCAACGGAAGTAACTTTAACTCTTCCTATTTCATTCTCTTGTCTGATTGCATTGGCTAGGACTTCCAGTACTATATTGAGTAGGAGTGGAGAGAGTGGACAGCCTCTCATCAAGATCCTGTAGCAGAGTTGGAAGGTGAACTCATTGCCATGGGACCCCTTAGCTCCTCAACTTGAAACATAACACCCTCCATTTTGAACTCACTCTATTGGAAATTTGCTTACTCCTTTTTGCCTAAACAGAATGATTAACATTTGTACTGTCTTTGCTAAATAACTGGAGACTCCCTACCTTAAGATGATCTGTAACAATAACTCCTTGCCTTGAGTCATGAAGACCACTAAGATTCTATCGTGTTTAGGCAAGGGACAGGAAAGTGCCCTTAGAAATTATTAACCTGGACTCCCATCTTTTGACCCTTGGGCCAGGAACTGTGAGGGAGGACTGCTCCCTGAAGCTCCAGCCCCAGGACCCCAAGCCAGAAACCCCTGTGTCAGACAGGAAGGCCATTAGACCTCCAGACACCCCATTCCCATCTTTCGACCCCTGGGCCAGCAATTGCGAGGGATGACTATTCCCTGAAGCTCCAGCCCCACGACTCCCAAGCAATAAACCCCTCTGTCAGCCAGCTGAAGGGAATACTTTTCCTTGGATCATATTGCCAAAAACAATAGAAGAGAGACTTTGGCAGTCTTCATTCTACAGCCAAAAGGAAACACTCTTGCTCCTATTCGAGGACACATTCTCTTAAAAGGTATTTCAAAGGGAACACATCTCCCAATGGTTAGAAGTAGAAGAATCTCAGGTCTGAATAAAGCAGGAAATATCTCTCCATAAAAAGAACACAGTTCTCCCTTCCGTTTCTTGAAAAAATAGAGGACGTTACCAAAATGTCCCAGATAGAATTTAGAACATTCATGTTGAACAAATACTATGAGCTGGAACAGAAAAGAGATAATGAACTACAGGAGATGAGAAAGTCCTTCCATGATATGAAGGAAGAAATGGATATACTAAGAAAGAATAAGATGGAACTATTAGAGGTGAAGTCTGTAATATAAGATATCAAAAACTCTCTCAAAAGTATTAAAAGTCGACTAGACCATGCTGAAAATCAAATCTCTGACGTAGAAGATAAAACTTCTGACCTAGAGAAAACCACCAAAAAGATAGAGAAAATAACAAAAAAAATGAGGATAACATGTGAGAAATAGTATGTCCCATTAGACATCCTAACATCAGAATAATTGGTATCCCAGAAGATGAAGAAACTAATAAGGGCATGGAAAACCTATTCCATGAAATTTTGGAAGAAAATTTCCCAAGTCTAGAGAGGCACTCAAGCATCCAGACCCAAGAAATACAAAGGACCCCAAATAGAATCAACCCAAGAAGATCTTCCCCAAGGCATATCATAGCCAGACTGGCTAAGACCACAGATATAGATAAGATACTAAAACTGGCAAGAAAAAAATGACAAGTGACATACAAAGGTCACCCCATCAGGCTAACACCAGACTTCTCAATGGAAACAATGCAAGCAAGGAAAGAATGGGAAGATATTTGAAAGTGTTAAGAAAGAAACAATGTCAACCAAGATTATTGTATCCTGCTACATTATCCTTCATATGGGAAAAAAACGATTAAAATGTTCTTAGAGAAACAACACCTGAAAGAATTTGCAAGCACCAGGCCAGCTTTCCAAGAAACCCCAAAGAAAGTACTGTTCCAGGAAAACTAAAGAAGTAACAGCCAGAAATAATGGAGTAAAAGGCAAATAAGACAATGGCCAACTTAAACATCAGGACAGATCCAATAACATCGATAATAGCATTGAATGTTAATGGATTAAATTCGCCAATCAAGAGACACAGACTGGCTGAGTGGATTAAAAAAAAACAAAAACCCTCTATCTGTTGCCTACAGGAAACCCACTTCATGGATAAAGATATACATAGACTGAAAGTGAGTGGTTGGAAAAAGATTGTCCTTGCAAATTGGAAAGAAAAAAGAGCTGGAGTCACAATACTAATCTCTGACAAAATAGGCTTTAAAACAAAAGCTGTTCAAAGAGAGAAAGAAGGACACTATATTGTAGTAAAAGGGTCAATTGATCAAGAACATATAACGCTTATTAATATCTATGCGCCTAACACAGGAGCACCCAAATATGTGAAGGAAAGACTGCTAGATCTAAAAAGAAAGATAGACAGCAACACACTAATTGTTGGAGACCTCAACTCTGCACTATCCCCTCTGGACAGATCATCTAGACAAAAAATAGGTAAAGAGATAAAGGATTTAAATGATATCATAAATCAACTGGACTTAACAGTTATCTCTAGAACTTTCCATCCCAAAACGTTGAGATACTTTTTTTCGCCTGCACATAGAACATTCTCGAAGATAGACCACATACACACCTTAATTTCAACTCAAATATCTTCTACAGAGACAAAACAAGCGAGAAATCACCCCCCAGGGGGGATGGTCACGCTGCAATCCCTTCTCCTCCATTCTCCTCTCGGGATCTTGGGCATGCATGCACACGTGCCCGGCGTGAGTTTTAAGC
>NW_006159480.1:1573842-1574610 GCF_000334495.1 Tupaia belangeri chinensis | reverse complement strand
TATAGATGCAAAGTTTTTCAACAAGATACTAGCAAATAGTATACAACAGCTTAGAAAAAAGATTTACATCATCATCAGGTAGGCTTTATCCCACGAATGCAAGGTTGATTCAACATACAGAAAACCATAAATGTTATACACCATGTTAATAGAAAGAAAGATAAAAAACCATATGGCCATATCGGTTGATGCAGAAAAAGCATTTGATAAGATACAGCATCCCTTCATGATCAAGACTCTCAGCAAAATCGGCATAGAAGGGTCATTTCTCAACATAATAAAAGTTATCTATGAAAAACCCATAGCGAACATCATGCTCAATGGAGAAAAGCTGGGTACAAGAAAAGGATGTCCAGTTTCTCCACTCCTCTTCAATATAGTACTGGAAATTCTGGCCATTGCAATCAGAAAAGAGGAAAAAATAAAAGGAATTCAAATAGGAAAAGAAGAGGTGAAACTCTATTTGCAGATGGCATAATTGTATACATAGAAGACCTAATGGTTTCCATACAAAAATTTCTGGAAGTAATACATGAATACAGTAAAGTTTCAGGATACAAAATTAATATCCAGAAATCTATAGCATTTCTGTATATGAACAACAGGCAGACTAAGATAGAACTGAAAAAATTTGTTCCATTTACCATAGCCACAAAAAGTGTAAGATACTTAGGGATAAATCTAACCAAAGAACTTAAAGACCTTCACAAAAAAAACTATGAGAAGATTAAAAAAAGAAATTGAAAATGACACAAAAAAGTGGAAGGA
>NW_006159480.1:1570685-1572512 GCF_000334495.1 Tupaia belangeri chinensis | reverse complement strand
GACAGGGAGGAAAAGCATTAATGGCACAAAGAGGTGTGGTGTTATCTGTTGAAGATGTTTCATGGTTTTATCGACGGTGCTGGGGAGAGGTGTTCACCTATTGAAGTATCCACTTTATAAGACAAATAATAATGTGATTGAATGTATGGAAGAAAATGAAATGAAAAAATAAAAATAAATAAAATATAAAATATAAAAAATAAATAAATAAAAGAAATTATTAACCTGCTTAATCTGGCTTCTGTAACTGCTTTTGCATAGGAATTCCTTCTCCCTTTCTTCTCCAGCCCCTCCTCAACAGTTACTGCTCCTGCCTACTCAACCCAAATGTGGCTTTTGCCTTTACAAGCACCACTCTTTACTCAGGGCTGCAGGGTCTTTGAGAGACAGGAGTGTTCCTGTAGTCGCTAGTAGTAAAGACTCCTACTATTTAGCTATGACTGGATGTCCTTTTCTTTCTCCCTGGTAAGAATATAACCAACATACGTGTGCTCATCTTGGACTGGATCACCCCAAATTCTGAGTTTCAGGAAGGAATCACATTTGTACACCAGAATGCAAAAACTCACCTTCTGACAAAGCAATTACTGGAAACAAAGCTTTTGCCAACTCTTTCCGCACCCTATACCTGCACATCCCAATGGTCCTGTTTCTCCCCCTAGCCCAGACCAGTGGCTCCACCTTCCTTCAGGTGCCCCTTCTCCTCCACCTGATATCCACCCATGTTTCTGCTCCCACCAAGAGAAGCACCATTCCACAGCTACGGTTCTTAAAAACCCCAACTGTCCTTCACACTCAGGCTCACCTTTATGGACATCTTATTCAGCAGAGCATGGTCAGCAAAGCAGCAGATTTTCTCAAGCAACCACGTTGAAGAAACCAAGAATCACAAGTAGAGAAAGAATCCAAAAAAGTTGCCCTCCTTGGCCTGTGCATATGACGTTATCAGAGGAAAAATTCATTTCCTACAAAGCTCTGCAATCTTCAGTTAGGCACCAAAGTGAATTTTCATGTGTTTTCACAACAGAGGGTCCTGTTACTAGGAAAACAGAACCTGCCTGAAGAGAAAATGTCTCTATCCATGTGAGTGACAGCATCCTGATTCTTTATAAAAATCCTGGTTTGGCATGTCAGGACTGGAGAGATATGCATGCATGGGTCATTTAGTCAATGACATTAAAAAGTAATTTAATATTTTTGCTGTTCTGATATTGTTATTTCTGTTACAGAACCACATTTTTTTTGTAATGCGATCCAAAGCATGAAAAATAACTTGTTTAAGCTTATTAAGAAACAAATTGTTAATATGCTAATTCTCATTGAGTTATTAAAATACGTTTATCCCCACCCACTAAGATGATTTTTTTGTCATCATAATCTTCTTTATATTACATTGGATTACATATAACTTTACAGTGTATTACATTGCTTTTTCAAAAGGGAATGCCATGCATGTCAGTCAGTAAAGAGACATTAATCTCCCAACTTCAACATTCAATATCGTTTCAATGTTTTCCCCAATCATTATTATTGTTATTCTAATTATTTTTTAAAACAGTCAATCGCTATTTCTCATTTTGCTTGTAAAAATACTTTGCCCATCATGAAATACTTCTCAGACCAATACAGTTGAGAATACTATACATGTCATCATCAACAGGTAGTAAGCCATATCTGTTTCTCACTAACGTCCTGCCTCTCTATTGTTCACTAGCTATCTTTCTCTATTCTCTTCTCTTCACTTCCCCCATTCCATACTGTCCTATTCTCATTAAGTACCTTCACTGCTTTTATGTCCTCCAATTTTTCGCTCTCTACCATAGAGTG
>NW_006159480.1:1570113-1570401 GCF_000334495.1 Tupaia belangeri chinensis | reverse complement strand
TTGGGTAAATACCCAGAAGTGGGATTGCTGGATCAAATGGTAGTTCTATTTGTAGATCTTTGAGGAACCTCCATATTGTTCTCCACAGTTGTTCAAGCTAGTTTACATTCCCACCAACAGTGTAGGAGGGTTCCATTTTCACCACATCCATGACAACACTTATTACTTTTTATATTCTTAATCTTTGCCATTCTGACAGGGGTTAGGTGGTATCTAATTGTGGTTTTTATCTGCATCTCCCTTATGATGAGGGATGTTGAGCATTTCCTCATATGCTTTTTGGCTGTT
>NW_006159480.1:1566429-1568112 GCF_000334495.1 Tupaia belangeri chinensis | reverse complement strand
GCCCTTATTATTTTCTTCCTCTTCTGGAATACCTCCGGTCCGGATGTTGGGGCACTTGATGGCATCCTGTATTCCTCGTATATTATCCTCATTTTTCATGTTTTTTTTTTTTTTTTTCTCAATCTTTTGATACTTTTTTCTAGGTCAGATGTTTTGTCTTCTACATTAGAGCTTCGAACTTCTGCCTGGTCTAACCTACTTTTAATACTTTCAAGGAATGTTTTGATTTCCTGTATCACATTCTTCAATCCTAAAAGTTCCATCTGGTTCTTGTTTATGGTATCCATTTCTTCTTTCAAGTCATTGAAGGACTTTCTCATCTCCTGGAGCTCCTTGTCTGTTTTCTCTTCCATCTCAGTTAGATTGGTCACTACAAATATTCTGAATTCCTTATCAGACATGTCCATGACATCCATTGTATTGACTGTGGATGATGTAGGCTTGATGATTTCCCTTGAGGGAGAGGCCTTTGGTTGCTTGCTCATATTTCTTGAGCCTCTGAGATTGTTCCTAGTCATCAGGTAATCTGTATGTTTCTTCCTAACTTACTGAAGGTCTCTCTGATTGTTAAAAGTTGTACAGGCTTAGAAAATTGATGATTTCCCTTATGCTTGGCCTACATGTTTCTCACAATTACTATTAACTGTTGCCACTACCCTGGATGGCCCAAAGTCCTCACTGTTTCTAAAGAGAGGTGACCCTTCAATTGACCTAATAAGCAACACCCCAAGAGCAAAGCAAAAATGAAAAAAGGAAATCGCATGGCGTGCAATGCATGCCACACGTTATTTAAATCACCAAAATTCAAAGAGTCCGAAGGCTAGTGGGAAAGGGTCAGAAGATGAGTGACTGGGCCAGGTTGGTCTGGCCTGCAGTCTCAGTCTGCCTGGTGCCCAGAACTGCTGGCTGGCTCGATCCGGATTGCAGGTGGGGTGGGGTGGGAATTTGCCTTAAAGTTCCAGACAACAAACCTGGGATCCAAGGAGGAGGAATGGTGGAGATGCGTGGAGATTCAGAAGGGTCAGTCCTGCAGCCTCAGTCCACCTGGTGCCCAGAACTGCTGGCCAGCTCAATCTGGATTGTGGGTGGGGTCGGGTGGGAGTCTGCCTTAAAGTCCCAGACAACAAACCCGGGGTCCAAGGAGGAGGAACGGTGGGGATGCGTGGAGATTAGGAAGGGTTGGTCCTGCAGCCTCTAAGCTGATTTTTGAATGTTCAATGAATATTCCAGTTGGAAAAATGTTCTAGTGTGTACATGAGATAAGATACCAGGATCATAGAATAGGTGTACTTCATATTTCAAGTCTACTTACACTTCAAGTGTCTGATAATTATTTGCCCAAAATAATTATCCAATTTATTTTTGGAGAAGTTTTTGCTATAGGGTGCGTGCGCTTGCCAGAAAGACAGAAAGAGACAGAAAGAAAGCAAGAAATCGCCCCCCAGGAGGGATGGCCATGCTGCAATCCCTTCTCCTCCAATCTCCTCTCAGGATCTTTGGCACGCACACACATGTACCCAGCCTGAGTTTAAGTCACTGGGTCCAGGACTCGAACTGTGGTCGGATACATGGGAGTCCAGCAAGACATCCATTATGCTAACTGCTTGTCCCAAAGCTCCAATTTTTTTAAGAATTATTTTATTTAAATTTTTAAAAATATTTTTACATTTTTTAAAATCTCAT
>NW_006159480.1:1565615-1566306 GCF_000334495.1 Tupaia belangeri chinensis | reverse complement strand
CATTAATGCTTTGCCTCCCTATTTTTCTTCTAAATGTCCTTCCACAGACCCTACTCTTTCACACAAACTACATCTGGTATTTACATCCATATATTGTGCTTTTATATCCGTTAGTCAATCAGTCTCAGTCATAGTATGCGGACACTCAGTATATATTAAGTGGGGACATACAATGTCTTTCCTTCATCGCCTGGCTTGCTTCACTGGTTCTCAAAAACCCCAAGTGTCTTTCTTCAAACTCAGACTTTGGAGATATACAATGTCTCTCCTTCATACCCTGGCTTGCTTTACTCAGCAGTAAACCTTACATATTAATCCAATATCTGTTAGAAGCCAGGATCTTGTATTTTTATGGCTGAATAGTATTCCATAGAGTATATGTGCCACACTTTTTCAATCCATTCCTCTGTTCATGGGCATTTAAGTTGGTTCCATGACTTATCAAATGTGAATAGTGCCACAATAAATGTAAATGTACAAGCGTTTTTCGGATTAAGAATTCTGTCCTTTGGGTAGATACCAAGTAGTGGGATTGCTGAGTCATATGGTAGTTCGATTTATAGATTTTTGAGTAATCTCCAAATTGTTCTCCACAGAGGCTGGAACAATTTACATTTCCACCAGCAGTGTAAGAGAGTTTGCCTTTCACCACACCCTCACCAGCACTTATCTTTTTTTTTTTTTTTTTTTT
>NW_006159480.1:1560289-1565358 GCF_000334495.1 Tupaia belangeri chinensis | reverse complement strand
TTTGCTATAGGGTGCGTGTGCTCGCCAGACAGACAGAGAGAGAGACAGAGAGACAGAACAACAAATCACCCCCCGGGGGGGTGGTCACACCACAATCCCTTCTCCATTCTCCCCTCAGGATCTTGGGCATGCATGCACATGCGCCTGGCATGAGTTTTAAGCCAACACTTCTGGGACACGAACCATGGATAACTACATGGGAGTCCAGTGACATAGCCAATATGCTAACTGCTGGTCCCCAGAAGGTCTTAGATTAGATCTTTGATCCACTTTGACTTGATATTTGTCAAAGGTGAGAAGTAGGGGTTCAGATTCATCTTTCTGCAGGTGGAAATCCAGTTTCTCCAGCACCATTTGCTGAAGAGGCTTCCTTTTTTCCAGTGGATTGACTGGTACCCCTTGTCATAAATCAGTTGACTGTATGTTTGGGAATTTATTTCTGGGGATTCTATTCTGTTTCATTGGTCCACATGTCTGTTTCTGTGCCAGTACCATGCTGTTTTGATTACCACAGCTTTGTAGTATATTTTTTGGTCAGGGACTGAGATGCTACCCACACCACTCTTCTTTTGCAGAATTGCTTTTGCAATATGAAATCTTTTATGATTTCACACAAACTTTATGATTGTCTTTCCTAGATCTGTGAAGAGTATGTATGGTACTTTGATAGGCATTGCACTGAATATGTAGATTAATTTGGGTAGAATTGCCATTTTGATTATATTAATTCTTTTAATCCAGGAACATGGGATGTCCTTCCACTTTTTTGTATCATTTTCTATTTCTTTTTTTTAGCTTCTTGTAGTTTTTCTTGTGGAGGTTTTTAATTTTTTTAGTTAGACTTATTCCTATGTATCTTATAATTTTTGTGGCTATGGTAAATGGGATAACTTTTTTCAGTTTTAACTCTATCTGCCTGTTGTTCATATATAGAAATGCTATCAATTTCTGTATACCGATTTTGTATCCTGCAACTTTACTGTATTGATGTATTACTACCAGGAATTTTCTCATGGAAACAATTGGGTCTTCTATGTATGCAATCATGTCTTCTGTGAATAGAAAGTTTCACCACTTCTTTTCTTATTTGAATGTCTTTTATATTTTTCCTCTTTTCCTATTGCGTTGGAGAGGATTTTCAGTACTATATTCAAAAGGAGTAGAGAGGGACCAGCAGTTAGCATAATGGCTATGTCGCTGGACTCCCACATAGTCAACCGTGGTTCATGTCCTGGACCTGGTGGCTTAAAACTCACGCTGGGCACGTGTGCATGCATGACCAAGATCCCGAGAGGAGAATGGAGGAGAAGGTATTGTGGCGTGGCCATCCCCCCTGGGGGATGATTTCTCGCTTTCTGTCTCTCTGTCTCTCTCTGTCTGCCTGGCGAGCACAAGCGCCCTATAGCGAAAACCTCTCCCCCCCAAAAAAAAAGGAGTGGAGAAAGTTGGCATCTTTGTCTTGTACCAAGTTTTAGTAGAAAAACTTCCAGTTTTTCTTCATTGAGGATGATATTCGTGATGTTTTTTTCATAGATAGCTTTTATCATGTTGAAAAATGATCTTTCTATGCCGATTTTGCTGAGAGTCTTGATCACAAAGGGATGTTGTATCTTCTAAAATGCTTTTCTGCATCAATTTATATGACCATATAGTTTTTATCTTTCTTCCTGTTAATATGGTGTGTTACATTTATGGTTTTGCGTATGTTGAACCAAACTTGCATTCCTGGAATAAAGCCTACCTGATCATGATGTATAATCTTTTTTTATAAGTTGTTGGATAAGATTTGCTAGTATCTTGTTGAGAATCTTTGCATCTATATTCATCAGAGATATTGATGTAAAGTTTTCCTCCCTTGTCCTGTCCTTATCTGTTTTAAGGATAAGGGTGATAGAGGCTTCATAGAATGAATTAGGGAGAGATTCACCCTTTTGGATATTTA
Source organism: Tupaia belangeri chinensis (assembly GCF_000334495.1). Classification (NCBI taxonomy): domain Eukaryota; kingdom Metazoa; phylum Chordata; class Mammalia; order Scandentia; family Tupaiidae; genus Tupaia; species Tupaia belangeri. Next base: position 1,563,416 of record NW_006159480.1, on the reverse strand, counting down.
GAAATAACTTGAGCAGAATGGGGGTTAACTGTTCTTTGAAAGTTTTGTAGAATTCAGAGGTGAAGTCATCAGGGACAGGGCTTTTCTTCGTTGGGAGGTTATTTATTACTGATTCAATCTCCTGGATTGTTAGTGGCCTATTCAGACTTTCTATATCCTCCTGGATCACTCTTCATAAATGATATGTGTCCAGGAATTCATCCATCTCATTTAAGTTGTCTTGTTTCTTGGCATACAGATGTTCATAGTGTCCTCTAATAATGTTTTGTATTTCTCTATGTCTGTTGTTATTTTTCCTACTTCATTGCAGTTTTGATTCACCTGGTTCCTTTCTCTCTTCTTCTTAATAAGTCTCACTAGTGGTGTATTGATTTTGCTTATCTTTTCAAAGAACCAGCTTTTACTTTCATTTATTTTCTGTATAGTTTGTTTATTTTCTATTTCATTTATTTCTGCTCTTACCTTTATTATTTCCTTTCTTCTGGAGCTTTTTGAATTTTTTTATTGTTGATTTTCCAGTTCTCTGAGGCATGATGTTAGGTGATCCATTTGCCTTCTTTCCATCTTCCTCTTATGTGTACTAATTGCTGTGAACTTCCTTCTTATGAATGCTTTAGCAGTGTCCCAAAGATTATGGAAACTCGTGCCTTGTTGTCATTGGCTTCCATGAATCTCCTGATTTCAGTCTTTATTTCTTCAGTAGTAGGGGAGTCGTCCAGGAGTAGGTTATTTAGTTTCCATGTATTTGAGTAATTTTGAGGATTTTTCTTGCAACTAAATTTAAGTTTAAGTCCATCATGGTCAAATAAGTTGCTGGATATAGTTTCTATGCATTTGAATCTCTACAGGCTTGCTTTCTGCCCTATGATATGGTCAATATTTGAGAAAGTTTTATGTGGGGGTGAGAAAAAAATTGTATCTCCTGGTTTTTGGATGGAAAGTTCCATAGATGTCTGTTAAGTTCATTTGATTTGTGGTATCATTTAGATCCTTTATCTCTTTACCTATTTTTTGCCTAGATGATCTGTCCAGAGGAAATAGTAGGGTGTTGAGGTCTCCAACATTTAGTGTGTTGCAGTCTATCTTCCCTTTTAGATCTAACAGTTTTTTCTTCACATATTTGTGTGCTCTTCTGTTAGGTGCATAGATATTTATAAGCGTTATGTGTTCTTGTTCTATTGACTCTTTTACTACAATATAGTGACCTTCTTTGTCTTTTTGAACAGGTTTTAAAGCTTATTTTGTCAGAAATCAGTATCATGACTCCAGTTCTTTTTTGGTTTCCATTGGCATTGAAAACATTTTTCCAACCGTTGACATTTGGTCTATGTATGTCTTTAACCATGATGTGGGTTTCTTCTAAGCAACAGATAGAGGGTTTCTTTTTTAAAATCCATTCATCCAGTCTGTGTCTCTTAATTAGAGAATTTAATCCATTAACATTCAATGTTAACATCAATGTTACTGGAACTGTCCTGATGTTTAAGTTGGCAATTGTGTTAGTTGCCTTTTATTCCTTTCTCTCTGGATGTTACTTCTTCAGTTTTCCTGGAACTGTACTTTTTTACGGTTTCTTGAAGAGCTGGTCTGGTGTTTGCAAATTCTTTCAGGTTTTGTTTGTCTGAGAATATGCATAGTCAAAGTGTTGAGTGAAAAACAATTTCAACCAAGAATACTATACCCGGCAAAATTATTTTTCATATGGGAAAAAAAGATAAAAACATTCTCGAATAAACAAAATTTGAAGGAATTTACTAACTCCAGACCAGCTTTTCAAGAGGTTCTGAAAGAAGTACTATATCAAGAAAACTAAAAAATCAGTGACAGTTATACGAGAACAAAAAACAACAAAAAAATGACTCACTTAATGATAGGATCAGATACAGAAATATTGATAATTACATTGAATGTCAATGGATTAAATTCTCCAGTTAAGAGGCATAGACCAGCTGAATGGATAAGAAAACAGAAACCCTCTATTTGTTGCTTACAAGAAACTCACCTTATAGATAAAGTCATACATAGGCTAAACGTCAAGGACTGGAAAAGATATAATATGACTCCCAAAGAACAGGCAATAATCCCTAAAATAGACAAGTGGGACTATATTAGACTAAGAAGTTTCTGCACAGCAAAGGACACAGTAACAAGTGTGAACTGACAACCCTCAGAATGGGAAAATATTTTTGTTAAATATGCCTCAGACAAGGGACTGATAACCAGAATACATAGGGAACTCAAGTGCCTTATGCAAAAAAAAAATGATTAACCCAATTAAAAGATGGGAAAATGAGTTGAACAAAAGTCTCTCTAAGGAAGACATACGAACAGCCAAAAAGCATGTGAGGAAATGATCAACATCCCTCATCATAAGGGAGATGCAGATAAAAACCACAATGAGATACTACCTAACCCCTGTCAGAATGGCAAAGATTAAGAATATAAGAAAATGATAAGTGTTGGTGGGGATGTACCAAAAAGGGAACCCTCCTACACTGTTGGTGGAAATGTTAAGTAGTTCAACCACTGTGGAGAACAATATGGAGGTTCCTCAAGGTCTACAGATAGAACTGCCATTTGATCCAGCAATCCCACTTCTGGGTATTTATCCGAAAGAGAGGAGAATGCTCAGTCAGAAAAGTGCTTGCACACCAATGTTTATCACAGCATTATTCATGATTGCCAAGACATAGAACCAACCTAAATGTCCACAAACAGATGAATGGATTGGAAAAGTGTGGTATATATACTCTATGGAATACTACTCAGTCATACAAAATAACAAGACCCTGGCATTTGATAAAAAGTGGTCAGATACAGAGGATCTATTGCTGAGTGAAGTAAGCCAGCTATCACAGTAAGATATTGTATGTATCCACTCAATATATACCAACTACCCACACTCTATGGTAAAAAGCGAAAAATTGGAGGTCATGAAAGTGAAGGTACTTAACGAGAACAGGACTGTGTGGAATGGGGGAGTGAAGAGGATAGAGAAAGACTGCAAGAGAACAATAGAGAGGCAGGACATTAGTGAGAAACAGATATGGCTTACTACCTGTTGATGATGACATGTATAGTATTCTCAACTGTATTGGTCTGAGAAGTATTTCATGATGGGTAAAGT
>NW_006159480.1:1552497-1560145 GCF_000334495.1 Tupaia belangeri chinensis | reverse complement strand
CTTTTGAAAAAGCAATGTAATACACTGTAAAGTTATATGTAATCCAATGTAATATAAAGGAGAATATAATGATAATAAAAAAAGAATATTTTAATCTTTTTTTCTCATATGAAGGATAATCTTGCAGGATAAAATAATCTTGATTGAAATTGTTTCTCTCTTAACACTTTCAACATGTCTTCCCATTCTTTCCTTGCTTGCATTGTTTCTTCTGTTTAGAATTCTGGTGTTAGCCTGATGGGGTGACCTTTGTAAGTCACTTGTAGTTTCTCTCCTGCCAAATATCTTGTTTTAATCTGTGGTCTTTACTAGTCTGGGAAAGATGTGCTTTGGGGAAGATCTTCTTGGATTGATTCTATTTTGAGTCCTTTGTATTTCTTGGGTCTGGATGTTTGAGAGCCTCTCTAGACTTGCGAAATTTTCTTCCAGGATATCATGAAATAGATTTTCTATGTCCTTATTAGTTTCTTCACCTTCTGGGATACCGATTATTTGGATGTTAGGTCATCTAACGGAATCTAGCATTTTTCAAATGTCATCATCATGTTATTTTATTTTCTCTATCTTTTAGGTGGTTTTGCTAGGTCAAAGGTTTTATCTTCTACACCAGAGAATCGATCTTCAGCATGGTCTAATTGAATTTTAGTACTTTCAAGAGTTTTTGATTTCTTATATTACAGACTTTATCTCTAATAGTTCCATCTTATTCTTTCTTAGCGTGTCCATTTCTTCATTCAAATCATGGAAGGACTTCCAATCTCCTGTAGTTCATTGTCTCTCTTCTATTCCAACTCATTGAATTTGGTCACCATGAATGTTCTAAATTCTTTCTCAGACATTTTGTTAACATCCTCTGTTTTTGTTTGTTTGCTTGTTTGTTTGTTTGCTTGTTTGTTTGTTTTTTGAAATGGAAGGGAGTCACTGTGTTCTTTTGATGGAGACATATTTCCTGGTTTATTCAATCCTGAGGCTCTTCTTCTACTTCTAGCCATTGGGAGATGTATTCACTTTGAAATACCTTTTAAGATGTTTCTTCAACTAGGAGCAAGTGTATTTCCCTTTTGCTGTGGACTGAAGACTGCCAAAGTCTCTTTTCTGTTGTGTTTAGTAATGTGGTCCAAGGAGGAGTATTCTATTCAGGTGTCTGAAGAAAAGTATCTCCTTTTTTGCAGGTGGTTCAGTAAAAGGGAGGACCTCAGAGAGTCTTACAATACTAGAATATTTCAGAACTGTAATTCTTCATCTATCTAGACTGTCTGGGAGGGTGGAGATAGAGGAAGAGAAGACGAAATAAGTGGGAAGAAAGTAAGAAGGGGGATAAAGAAAATGTCATATGCTGTGTGCTAGCACAGCTTGAGATTTTGCCAGGGTTCTGAAGATAGAAGTGGGGTTGCTGTAGAGCTGAGGGCGGTCCTGTGTGAGAAGTGAGAAATGTACAAATGAAAGAAGAGGAGAAGGAAAACAAAATCCCTACCTGCCTGACAGCCTAGGGTGCTCCTGGATGAGTGAGATAGGGGTTTCTGGGCTTGGGGGTGCTGGTGCTAGAGCTGAGGCTGGGACCCTGCCTCAGTGTCCTTTAGACCAAGGTTCTGAATATGTAAGTCTCAGTATTTTATCTAAAAAAATCTTTAATTTTCTGGGATGTGTATGTGTATAGGAGATGTACCTGATTTTCCTTGATTTTTGGACACAAACCAGGCTAGAAAGAATTTTATGTACATTTTGCTATCACTGAGTGTCTTTCTGAACAGAGAACTGCCCATCTTTTTAAAAAAAATTATTTTATTTAACTTTATTATTATTATTATGCTTATTATTAAGTTGACCAGAGATAGAGAGAGGAAAAGTGAGAAAGCAAGCCACCAGTCCCATGACTTGAACCACACTCAGCCATGTGGGAGCCCAGTATTTTTAACCACCAGGCCACCTCCTGGCCACAAAATGCTCATTGTGATTAATCAGGGTTAATATGAGACTGTAGTGATGAAATGAGGGAATCATGTGAAAAATTGGTAAAGGTTAGGAATGGTGACAAGAGGGTGTAAGATATATGATCTTGTTTAAGATCCATTTCTGTTTTTTTTTTTTTCTGTTATATGCCCTGCCATGTTTAAATTCCTGTATATTTTCTGATGCTATGTCTTCGAATGACTTTGTCCTATAGACACAAAGAACTTAGACCTAATTCCCTCAATGCTCTCTCATCTTCTAGTTTTAAATGCCTTATCTCCCTTTCTCACACGTTTGTATACCGGGTCTCTTTTAAGCATATACTGGTACTATTCAGGAGATATTTAAATACATGATGTTTGGCAGGGAGTGAGTGGGGGAATCAATCCCTGACATTATCACGTCTAAGATATAGTGTTGTTTCCTCTCTTTGTATGCTTCAGTTTTCTGTGTTTTAAAATAGAGACAATAGAGGTTGGCAGGTGGTGTGGTGGTTAAGGACTCCTACATGGCCAAACATGGTTTGAATCGTGGAACTAGAAACTTGCTTTTTCACTTTCTCTTTCTCTCTGCTCAAATATAAAAGTTATAACAAATAAAATAATATAAATAATGCCTATCAATAAAAATGGAGGGGGACCAGCAGTTATCATAATGGCTATGTCGCTGGACTCCCACGAGTCTCAGACCTGGTAGCTTAAAACTCATGCCTGGCACATGTGTGTGCATGTCCAAGATCTCTAGAGGAGAATGGAGGAGAAGGGATTGAGATGTTGCCATCCCCCTTGGGGTGTGATTTCTCACTTTCTGTCTCTCTGATTCTCTCTGTCTTTCTGGTGAGTGCACGCACACTATAGTGAAAACCTCTCAAAAAAAAATAGGTAAAACCCTTCAAAAAAAAAAAAAAAAAGAAAAGAAAAGAAAAGAAAAATGGAGAGCATAATACACATTTTGATGTGTAGACCTCACCTTAGGTTCACCTCTAGTAATAGACCAAGAAACAATCTCTATCCTGTTCCTAGGATGATAAATTTTCCAGAAATATGGAAAAGAGGCTCCGAGTTGTAAGTTATTTGCAACATTAATCTGGTTTTCAGTGTTCAAGTTTACCCTCTTTTGTTAAAATTATCCCTAAGGGAATAATTGACCTTAGGGGCCAACTTCATGGAGTTAAGGCAGCCAGATTCTACATAGAAGACTGCATGGTTCATGTCCTGGATCTGGATTGAGAAACATGTAGGGTCTGTATAAAGTCATACCTATATAATTATCCAAAAAATTTATGAATTAAGGCAGTGGGAATAACTATCAGTAATGTTACCTGACAGTGACAAATATTACGAAGCTATAATATAGCAATAATAGACAAATATCAAGAAACCATAATGTAAGTTAACTACACAGATAAATACATATTGAAACAGAACTTGCTATAGAAGAAAAAATATTTTCCTTGAGACATCTATTTATTTGTTGCCTTTCATAAACAAAAAGTGGGCCAAACGGCTGACTTGAAGATTAAGGCACTGAACTTTCATATGGCTGACAATGCTTTTAATTTTTTTTGAAAGGTTTTTTGCTATAGGGCACGTGTGCTCTCCAGACAGACAGAGAGACATAGAGACAGAAAGTGAAAAATCACCCCCCAGTTTCTTGACCCTCAAAAATACTCAAATAAATCATTTATCGTCCAGCCACAGTGGTGCAGTGGTAACATAGTGTCTGTGATACTAGAAGCAATGTGGAAGACTGGGGTTCGGTTCCCAGATGGAAATCTGCACTGGACACATACCCGGCTTGCTGGGAGGGCTTGAGGAGGTCTGGAAAGAGACCACGGCTTAAGGCTTTGTTGAGGGAACTTGTCTTTCTCTCTCTCTCTCTCTGTTTTTCTTTCATGGGTCAAATTAAAAAATATTAATAACAAACATAATTAAATAATTATTTAAAAATAGAAAATCTTCACAGACATTTTTAAAGAACAGTTTATTTCATCTATTTTTTTAGACAAAGAGAGAGAAAGAGAAAATAATAATGCAAGCTACCAGATCCAGGACTAGAACCAAAGTCAGGCATGTGGGAGTCCAGTGCCTTAACACTACAATGTCTTCCAGACCCAGCTTCAGAGACATTATATGAAGCACTACATAGCACAGTGTGTATGGAGAAACACATAATATAGCTCTGCCACTGATGAAAGTGCACCTTAAAATAGTACTACTAGTTTTCTCCAATTACATTCAAATATAATGATTAAAAGACTCAGAACTAGATGTTTTTGGTAAGTATTTATCTTACCCATTTAAAATGAAATGGATCAGGAACCTCAGACCATTGATTATATTCAGATTTAATAATTATTCAGATTTAGTAATTATATTCACTTCCTAGAGCATTATAGGAAGCAGCTCTTAGTAATTCACAACTTTGCAGTCAGTAGGTGGTGTGGTGTTAAGGCACTGAACTACCACATGCCCAACCATGATCCAAATGTTTGACTAGCAGCTTAAAAATCACACTGGGTGATTTCCTAGCCCAAGGTCCTGAGAAGAGAATGGAGGAGAAGGGATTGCAGTATGGCCATTCCCTCTAAAGGGTGATTTCTCACTTCCCCTCTCTCTGTCTCTCAGTTGAATGTACAAACACTAGGAAAAGAAAAACAAATAAATAAGTAAAATAATAATTATCAACATTACAAAGGGAGATTTAATGCTCAAGTGTTGCCCATCCCACCACAGCTGGGGAGATCACGTTCACCAACAGAGGGAATGGAAATGCTCTATGAGTTTTGGTCTTGAACATCACCACAAATATGTCTTAGTGAGGCAAAGGGCCATCTGACCAACGCATAAAATGCTTTTGTTTACCCTGAAAGGGACATTGGACATAGCAATAAAATGGCTTCTGTACATTGGTAAGGAAGCCAACAATGACTGACATTATTGCTTCCCTTCCTTGCTAAGGCATCACTCAGAATTAGGCTTTTGTGGAGGTTTTTATCTTTTTACTTAGAAAGAGATTTTTGCTGTAAGGCAAGTGTGATTTTCAAAGAGGCAGAGAGAGGAATCATCCCCTAAAGGGGATGACTATACCAGAATCCTTCTTCATTTTCCTCCATTCCAGGATTTTTGTCATACATACACAAGTGCCCAGCATGAGTTTTAAACTCCAGGGTCCAGGGTTCAAATCATGGTCAGTCATGTGAGAGTCAAGTGTCTTTACTATTCCACATACTAGTCCAACTTTTGTATACTTTAAAAACATTTTAAAAATTCTAAGCTACAAGAGCAGTTGTGTGATACAGATACTTTGTCTTCTCTTAGTCACAAAATTACAAAGCTTGTTGTCTCAGGATGGGGTGGTCTCCAAAGTCTCACCTGACCATTATGAAATCATAAATTCTTGGGGAGAATCAGATTATTTTAATTTTTTTTGCAGATTACAAAAGTCTCTATTTTTCAAAATGAAAATCACACGTCTTTAAAAGACAATATAAATAAGAGTTACAAAAAAATAGTTTCCCAGGCATAAGCATATACAGATTCATTAATTATACATATGTGGTGACAAGTGTGCTTGCAATAAAGTTCACTGGAAATATACACAAGGTTCTGGACATGTATACTGTGTAGTATTACAATTCTATATTCAACCTAGGAAAATTGACAGTATGATACATTCACTTACAAGCAGACAAAATGCAAACTACAGTTCATCTCCTTTACAAAAAGGAAGGGCAATTGGGAACCAGCAGTTAGCGTAATGGCTATGTCGCTGGACTCCCACGTAGTAGACCGTGGTTTGCATCCCTGACCCAGTGGCTTGAAACTCATGCCGGGCGCATGTGCGTGCGTGCCCAAGATCCCAAGAGGAGAATAGAGGAGAAGGGATTGCGCTGTGACCATCCCCCCTGGTTTCCAAGGTGAAGGGCTCTGATTGCAAGGAAAACTAGGGCAGAGTAAAATTTTTGCCTGTCCTTTTGACTGTGACCAAATAGACAAAACATTTCCTTTTTTGGATATAATAAAACACTAGTGTGTGAGGTCAATCATTTAAATAACATTTAGAATGGTGCCCACTGACCTCACTGGCTCACTAGCTAATCCAAGCAGGCCCCAGAAATGCTCTGGTGTAGTTTAATGGCTGGTCCAGGATTCCTCCCTCCTCCATCTCCTCCAGAAACAGAATCATATCCCCTCATGGAAAATTCTTTGTGAAATTAATTTTATAACATATAACATGTACTAATTATTTTTTAATCAACTGATTGCCTTGCTGTTTTATGGTGTACAGGACACTTGTACATAGGTGACCCATATACTTGGGAGGCCACATATTTTGCTCAATGTCATATCTATATTCCACATGTAGAAACTACAGTGTGATTAGTTTAACAAAAAAAAATTAAGGAGGTCTTTAACTCATTTGCCTTAACAGCAAGTTTTCCAAATAACCCCTCCCTACCTCTTAATTTTAATAAAAATTGATAACAAACAAAGAAAAATCAGAGAAGTTTGAATTTTATTTAAATGATCTCAAACTGCCATTTAACGTTATTTTTAAAAAAAGGTTTTTTTAAAATTATTTAGGTTACATATGGTCCTTTTGTTCCCATCCTAAGTGATAAAGACCAATTTCCTTCAGTTTATCAGATGGCTACCAAGGACAGCTCTCTGACTCATGGAATCATCTGCTTGTTGCTGCATTTTGACTGGACATGGATGACACTCTATGTATCAGATGATATGCAAGGGGAGCAGTTCCTTCAGGATGTAAAGGCAAAGATGACAGAAAAGGATATCTGTGTGGCTTTTACAGAAAAAACTTCCTGCCACAAATGGTGTCTTTGTAGATCATGACTTCAATTTTGTGCAGAGGATCAAAGTTTCATCTGCAAATGTGTGTATAATACATGGTGATGAGGGGATTATCCTGAGCTTGGGATTTGAACAAAACTTTTATTTAATTTTGGGAAAGGTATGGATCATGAGAAATCTCTGCTCCTCAGAGTGGAGAGATATTTTGAATACTTTGAGTTACGTTAAAAATATGGCTATTTTTTCCATGGAAGCCTTTTGTTTTCAAACCAGAAAAGGGAAATTCCTGGCTTTAAACAATTTCTCAAGACAGTCAACCTTTTCCAATACCCAGAAGATTTTTATTCTAGTAAACTCTGGGTTGACATTTTTAATTGCTCACTTACTGGGCCACTATGTAGCAAACTCGGAGACTGCCAACCAAATTCTTCCATGGAGTTTTTACCACCTAATTTTGGTATGATGATAATGTCTGACTCCAGCTTTTTTATCTATCATGCTGTGCATGTTGTGGCCCAGGTTCTTTATCAGATGCTTTTGCAAAAATTAGAAATGGGATCTGCAGGAGATGCAGACCAGCATATTCTTCCCTGGCAGGTAAACATTATTCAGAAGCACTTGATGATATTTGGGGCCATTATCTTTTCCATTTAAAAAACAATTGTGCCATTGGTCATGTGCACTCACCAGAAGACATTGAGAGAGAAAGAGAAATCATTCCCCAAAGGGTAAGGCTACACCACAATCCCTTCTGCTCCATTCTCTCTGTTATTTGAGCACCTCACACACCATCATGCCTGCTATGATTTTCTACATTACAGGTCTGATATTTAAGCTATGGTCAGTCCTAAAACATCACATCACCTCTGGCTCCTGAAGTTTTT
>NW_006159480.1:1550962-1552456 GCF_000334495.1 Tupaia belangeri chinensis | reverse complement strand
TCATCAGGAAAGAGACAGAGACAGAGAGAAGAAAAATGAGAAATCATTTTCTGGTGGAGATGGCCATATTGCAGGAAGTCTCTTCTCTAATCTCCTCTCAGTATTTTGGGCATGCACACACACACATGTTGGCATAATTTTCAATGTACTGGATCCAGAACTTGAATCGTTGTAGATCATGAGGAAACCCAATCACCCTAACCACCATGCCATCTACTTAGGTATTTTTGTTGTTGTACTGAAAAAGAATATATTTAGAGAATAAACCTTTTTTTTTTCTAACGCATGCTCTCCATTAGTTGTACGTGATTGATCCACTCTGTGTGTTCTCTGTGAATTGTCCTTGGAGACTGACTTTTTCCCCTCACCCTCTTGAGCTGCTCTTTCTCCTCTCTGTCTCTTCAACTTTGCTATGTCTTCACCCGTCCTTGATTTTATAAAATCATGGAAAAGTATGAAAAGTAGTCACAATAAAGCCTTAATAAAGAATGAAAAAAATAAGGTGGACAAAATTTTGGAAGAAATCTTAGAATATTCTAAATTTAGAATGACCATTTGGGGAGCATCTGAGCAGTTGAGTTATTTCACTTCAAAAAATATATCTTTAGTGAGATGGATCTATGGCCTATTGAATAAGCCAGCTGAATTCTACATGGACCAAGTTCCAGACTTGAAGGCCTGAAAAATATGCCAGGCATGTATGCATTTCCAAAATTTCAAAAGGGAGAAGAAATTGTAGCTCATTCCCCATCAGGATGCTTTTTTTCTCATCTTTCACAGTCTCTCTGTCTCTCTCAGGGAAGGGTACATGACCACTAGAAATAAAAAAAAATCTCTTTAGAATTTAAAAGTTTGGGAACATCAGATGGCATAATAGTTATGCCAGGAGCATGTGCATGCACACCCAAAATCCCAAGAGTAGAATGGAGGAGAAGGTATTATGGCATGTCCTTCTTCCCAGGGGTTATTTCTCACTTTCTGTCTTTTTGTATCTCTCTGTCTCTCTGGCAAGCATACATGCGCTATAGTAAAAAATCTCTCTAAATAAAATACTATTTAAAAGTTTTTAATTTATATATTTGTTACAAATTTTTTCTTTTTGTCACATGACAATAACACTTTTACCAAAAGAAGTCCAAAATATAATAGGTTCATTCTTTTAAAAAAAGTTTTATTGACATGTAAATAGTATCCAAAAAATTGCACATATTTATTGTACATTTTTGGGTAAACCTGAAGAACTGAATATCTTTACACAATCCCTACCACGTTCAAGAATCTAAAGCTATTATACATATAGTGCTTTAAAAAAATTGTTTTTACAAGGGACCAGCAGGTGGCATATAGTGGTCACAGCGCTGGATTCCCACATGGCTGACTTTGGTTCAAGTCCAGAAACTGGAGGCTTGTTTTCTCCCTCTCTCTTTCTCTTTCGTCAAATTTTAAAAATAGCAATAATAAGTAAAATTAAATAATTTTTAATTTATTTTCCCT
>NW_006159480.1:1544944-1550600 GCF_000334495.1 Tupaia belangeri chinensis | reverse complement strand
TATTGTGTTGTGATTTAGCCAACTCAATCACACCACACACTGGCTGGCCCCATGTGTGCCCTTTATAAATGACCTTTATTGGTCCAAGTCAGATATATTTGAGTTTTATAAAAGTCCATGTACAAATCACTCTCTGGGAAACATCCTAGAATTTTGCTTATGATCTATAACCACTCCTACACTTATTTTAGGAAGAAAAAATGAGGGTGCACTGGACATGACCCCAGAACTTGTGACCACTCAAAGCACACTGATCCATTATAAAAAAGGGTGGAGATGTTAACATAGAAGGATTACTTGATAGATATGGACTGTCCACCTCAACATTAACTAGTCCTAATTTATAAATCCTGCATTTACTCCAGCTTCATTCATTTCTGAGGAAAAGCCAAATGACAAACACCACTGGGTGCAACATGCCCCTTGATGTAAAAAGAAATAAAATACAGTATGATATCAACAACCTTGTGAGATTTAAAAATCACAGTTGGCTGATGGTTAAAGTAGGAGATTTTTTCAGCAGAAACACCCATGATCAAGGGTTGGTCATCAATGAAGAGGCGATAAACTGGCCTGTTAATTTCAAGCAGGTATGATGTCCTTTCAATATTAAATATATACTGAGGTATATGAAAAGAGTCCTGAAATTAAATTGTTGACTTATTTTTGTGCCTTTTTTGTTATTGGTTTTGTTTTACAATATTTTTATTTTTTATTCTTTTTATTTACATTTAATCACTACACATCTTTACAGTATACAAGATGGCTTTTCCCAGCATGAATACAGTGCATATCAGATAAGAGAAAGACATTACCATATGCATTACTATAAAATAGCTTTTTATTTTTGTGTTAATTATAAGTACTTCTTTTTCCTCTCTTCCCTTCCCTCCCCTATTACCCGCTCTCATATTATCCCTATCTTTGCTATCTATATTATCTACAGTTGCCCTCTCTGCTACTATACATTTCAATCTTTTAGTTTCTACTATAGAGTGCAGAAATTCTGTGTGTGTGTGTGTGTGTGTGTGTGTTTGTGTATGTGTGTATATATATCATACATACATGCTTATGTATGTATAAATAATAAATTGTATTTTCTTTTAATTTCTTTTATACATTCAATCACTATACTTCACTAGTTTCTAAAGTGAATTTTTCAACATGAATACATTTCATTCCAGTCCAGTTAGGGATACTATACATGTTACTATCAACAGATAATAATCCATTTCTGGATCCCATAAATGTCTTGCCTTTCTATTTTTCTCCTTAATGTCTTTTCTTACATTCTCCTTCTCACACCTATTTACCACACTAACTCAGCATTCAGTTTGCCTTGAACAGGGCCAGCAGGTGCCATAATGGTGAAGAAGGTAGTTTCTCACAAGGTCAACCATGGTTTGTGTCCTGGATTCAGTGACTTGAAAGTTATGCCTGGCATGTGTATGTGCATGCATCCCCAAAATCCTGAGAAAAGAATGGAGGAAAAGGGAGTATGTCATGGTCACACTCCTGAAGATTAATTTCTCTTATTCTTTTTCTGTTTCTCTCTCTGGTGAATGCATATGACCTATGCCAAAACCCTAAAGAAAAAGAAATTAAACTCTTGCCTCAGTTAAAATACAAGTTATTTTTTAAAACCTGCCTTTTACGTCCTGACTTTATACTATGTGATTTTGCTTGCATACATTCTTACTATAGAAAAACATCTTTTTTTTATATCCTTTTTTGCTTTCTTATGTTTGTTGAAGCAGCAGTCCAGTTAAAAATCAATGAGGTAATGGGTATGTATACATGGTTGAACACTGTTTAATGAGAGAAATTTGTTTTTAAAATTTAATTGAATTTTCATTTTTAGTTATATTTTTGCTATAAGGCATGTTTGTTCACCAGAGAGACAGAAAGCTGGAAATCACCTCTTGGGGAGATGGCCATGCCACAACACCTTTTCTTCCATTATCTAGATTCTCAAAATTATGAGCTCACATGCACATTCACCTGGTGTGAGATTCAAGCTTCCAGAACTGGGACTCAAACTGCACTTAGCCATGTGGGGGTCCAGTGAGATAAACAGTGTGCCATTTGCCAGTCACAAAGAAATGCAGTTTCAGGGAATTTTGTCATTTCGTGAACATCACAGATTGCACTTACACAAACATAGATAATATTGTACATGTGTATGTGTGTGTGTCTAAAAAAAATTCCTCTGTTTATCCTAAAACTCTTTATCATTTGTCAACAAAATCATTATATGTTGATATATTGTAAACACAAGTAGATTACAGATTAAGATAACATTCAAGTTTTTGTAAATACCATTCACAGTTCCTCATGTCATTTTTCATACCATTATTATTTTTTAAAGAAATATGAACTTAATTTATTATTTATTATTAGTCTTCTTCAATTTGACCAGAAGGCAGGGGAGGGAGAATGTGAAAGCTGGTCAATGGGTCCAGGACTGAAACTGTAGTCAGCCATATGAGAATCCAATACCTTAAGCACCCCACCACCTGCCAGCCTCTTGCATATCATTCTTTATTGTAATAAACATCTCAAAGCATTATAATCTCAGGTAATTAGGCAAGGCAGAAGATTTATACAACAGGGGTCAGCAGATCACATAGTGGTTACAATGCTGGACTTCCACATGACAGACTCCAGTTTGAGTTTTAGACCTACTGTTTTGTAACTCAGGCCAGGGGCACATTCATGCATGCCCCAGATCCTGGGAGGAGATGGAGAGAATACATTGTGATGTAGCCATTCCCCCTGTGGGCTAATTTCTTCCTTTTCTTCCACTGTCTCCATTTCTCTCCTTTTCTGGCAATCACATACACCCTAGAGCAAAAACCTCTTAGAAAGTAAATAACAATCATGCTTTGCACATGTACTGTGTTCATATAAAAGGCAGTGCTCAACTGGCCTCAGAAGCCCAGAAATGCATTAACCACATTTTCGTCATTCTGCTAAAACATGAAGTTAACTTTTTATTGTGTACCTACATATCACATTATTAGATATTTTAAAATCCAGGACCTAAAATTTTCTACCTAACCAGATGTGAGGACATAGTATAAATGTTCTTGGGAACCCAGCTTTTCAGAATATTTACTTTGTAAAACCTTAATTGAAATGTTTTTGATGTAAGTGATCGCATAGAAGAAAAGAATGACACAAGGGATTTATTTTTTTTTAGTTATGTATGGGGTACAGTAATTAGGTATCTTGGAGATATTTGGCAAATAATACATAAAGAGGGCCAGCAGGTGACATGATGGTAAAGTACTGGACTCCCACATGGTTGAACATAGTTCTTGTCTCAAACATGATGGCTTGATTTCTCTTTCTCTTTCTCTTTCTCTGTATTTCTGTTCAAATTTAAAAATAATAATAATAAACAAAATAAAATAGTTTAAAATTTTTAAAAAATTATAATAATATATAAAGAACAAAGGGGAGCATACTAGCTCTTCATTAGAAGTCTTCATAAGGGGGGCCAGCAGACAGCATAGTGGTTAAGGCTCTGAACTCCCACATGGTTGACTGAAGTTTTGAGTCTAGGAATCAGAGAATTGAAACTCATGTTAGGCACACAATCCCTAAAGAAGGGATTGTGGTGTGAACATCATTCCAGGGTTTGTTTTCTCACTTTCTCTGTGTCTCTCTGGCAAGTGCATGTACCCTACAGAAAAATTCTCTCTATATAAAAACAAACTAAACCATTAAAAAAAAAAGTCAAGCTAATATCAATGTGATGGGAGTTCAAATGATACACAGTTATGAACTACTCATGGCAATAGTTTTCTCTGAAGTGGAGAAAAATAGAGACTTTTCATAAAAACAGTTCATAACATACATGATTATGACTAATGATTCTCTTTTCTGCTCAGATGCCTGAATCTGTGTGTAGTCACAGCTGTGTTCCTGGATTCCAAAAAATTCCCCAAGAAGGAAGACCTGTTTGCTGCTTTATTTGTGTCTTCTGCCCAGAGTCAGACATTTCAAATCAAACAAGTATGAAATATATAACTACACTGTTAGTCCCTACTATTGCTCAATAAAAATGAAACTGTTACTATTCGAAATAAAACATGGGAGCCAGCAGGTGATGTGGTGGTGAAGACACCCATGTGGCCAACTGTGGTTTAATTTGCAATCATGAGACTTGAAAGTCATGCCAGGTGCAGGTGTATCTGAGCCCAAAATCTCCAGAGCAGAAAGGAATACAAGAAACTGTGGCAAGGTCATCTCCTATGGGAGGTGATTTCTCACTTTCTATCTCTGTAGTGAACACAGTTGCCTATAATAGCAAAACTCTCTCTCTCACACACACATACACACACAAAATGAAACAGAAGACCACTGTTCTTAATTCACATATGCATTGTTTTGGTATATTTATTTCATAAACACTATTACTACCCTATTTTGTGTAAGCTGCTATCTGCCCATTCTCATTGTATTAGGTTCAGCTCTGAAATGATTTCCAATGGACACCCTTGCACTTTAGTGTTGGATAAGACAGTGTCAATCTTAGAGCTCATACAGGAGCACATTAGTCATGAAATGAAAGATGTGTCATCATCAAAGTGACCTGTGTGTGCCTTAAACTTTGAATCTGACTTATCCCCAGATGATTAGCACAATGTAATTACACACAAATTATTCTAAAAATATTTTAAACTTTTCAATCATGTTCAAACACTCATGCAATTAAGACCAAGGAATTGACTAATATCAGAATATCACATTGAATTTTATTGTAGGAGGAAAAAGAAACATAGATTAAAGATTGGAGACTCAACAGTCTAATAATTTTCAGAATTGGACATGTTGAAATTTGCTGTCAAACAAAACATAAAGTCAACCAATTATCAAAATAAGATGTAGTATTGTCAAATGTGAAATATGGAAAAGTATAAGAAATAATGCTTCCATTTTTCCAATATATAAGGAATAAATATGGTTTGAACTCTTGCATAAGTATGCAATTTTAGATATTCTAACAGTAGAAATCATTTGATTTTCATCACTAGTAAAATAATATTTATATTCAGGTTAGAATATGCCAAGAAAAAATACTTATTTTTTTGCAAAAGAATTGCAAAATCAAATAAGTGCAAAACAGGAAATAAAAATATAGGTATGGAGACAAACCATGACATGGTGGTTAAGGCGCCTGAATCCCACATGACCCAAATTGTGAATTTAGTCCCAAATCTAATGACTTGAAAAATATACCTGGAATTTGTATGTTGTGTAAAGTAATAAGAGGAAAAATGGTGCAAAAGGTATTGTGGCATGAGCATTTTACAGGTGGTGCTGTCTCAAGTTCTTTTTTAAAAATTAGTTATTTATTTTTAAATTTTTCCACAAACACTACGTTACATATCCAATTTTTTTTTGCCCATACTCCATAGTTCTTGACAGTTAATAAACAACTTTCAAAATTTAAAATACTGAATTTTAAAGATAATGTTCAAAATATTCCTTATAATTTTGTATATGACTCTATAACAGGAGAAACAGTAGGTTTTAAATATCTTTGAGAAAATGTTGAGACAGCTCCATGGCTCCTGCGATCTAGCCATTTGGGAAAAAGGAAGATGTCCCACTGATAACTGGGCCTCCAGCATACAAAACTCGTGTG
>NW_006159480.1:1529766-1542769 GCF_000334495.1 Tupaia belangeri chinensis | reverse complement strand
AGAAAAAACTCAAAATATACAAGACATAAGAAATGGAAAATTGTTTGTTGATAACACATATGTTGATGTACTTGATTGAGCCAACAGACAATGTATTTTGGATGAAAAATTCATTTTGTATAATGTAATGATGTATAGCATATTAATGTTAAAAAATAAAAACAAATAAAAAATAAATAAACAAATTAAAAAAAAAAGAAAATGTCAACTACTCAAATTGTTGAAAAGCAAATGTCCAACACACTAATAATACATAGTCCTTCTCAATTAAGCCCTGCCTACCAACTATTCTGTGATATGCCACCTGCTAGCAAAGATCAGTCTCTTTCTTCCTTCAGTCTTTCTCAAGATAATCCTCTGATGTGGTGTGGTTGTTCTTTTGCAATCTCCACTGATTACAATGCTGGGCTGGAAAAGTCCAGGTTATTTTATGTTAAAGATGCTTTCATATATCTTTTCTAATCCTCTCTGCCAGGAAGAACTATTTACGGGACCACGCCATCTTTCTCTTTATTATTTTTTTGAGAGTTTCTTTTTTTGCTATAGGGCACATGCACTTGCCAGAAAGACAGAGAGAGACAGAAAGTGAGACATCACCTCCTGGGGGAGGTGACCATACCTCAATCCCTTCTCCATTCTCCTCTAGCTAGGGACCTTTGGCACACACGCACAAGTGACTGGTGTGAGTTTTAGCCACCAGGTCCAGGATTTGAACTGCAATCAACTACATGTGAGTCCAGCAACATAGCCATTACGCCAGCTTCTGATCCCCAGGCCATCTTTCTAAGAATTTCTGTTGGCTTATTTGAGATCCACCTTAGTTCTATAGTTTTCTGATTGATCTTCAGATATGACATTCCAGTCAAAGCCCTGTCCAATAATGAGTATTTACTATTTTTGATTCAATGCAACAAGCATTATTGAACTTATGCAAATAACTATTATGCCACAAAGTAAGAATACTCCCAGATATTTCCAATTCAAAAGGGATCAAGAAGGAAGAAAAGTTTATGTCTCAAGTTCTCAAAAGGGGTCAGGAAGGAAGAAAAGTTTATGTCTCAAATTCTTTCTCTCTCTGGGTGTCTCACTCTAGTGAGTGAATGGTGCCTCCTGGCAAATCTTTTTTTTAGAAAAATGAATAATATGGGTCAGTCGGTGGCATGATTCCACTAGTAGGTGCTGGTCTTCCACATGGCCGACCATGATTCGAGTCCCAGAGCTGGTCATTTGCTTTCCCACTTTCTCTCTCTCTCTCTCTTTCTCTCTCTCTCTCTCTCTACCTCTCGGTGGTAAATACACATACCCTAGAGCAAATTTCTAAAATAATAATAAATAAAATTAAATAAATAATTATTTCAAAAAAGAAAAAAAGACAAGTGAATAGAGAAAGAAAAGGTTTGGGACCCAAAAGAAAACAAACACATGCATATTGGTGCCAAACCTATTTCTGAGACAGAAGTCTGGAGTATTTTGTGACTCTTGGAATAGGAATAGGTAATGCATGAAAAAAATTTGATTAATTATCATTCTAATTCCTTTTTCTAAGAAGTATTTATATAATTTTATTTATCATTATTATTATTAAAATTTGCTATAGGTCATGCACACCAAAGAGAGACAAGAAAGAAATAGAAAGGATAAAAAAGTAAGTTATCAGTTCTGAGACTCAAACTACAATAATTTATGTGGGAACCCAGGATCTTTCTTTTATTATTTTAATTTCTTTTATACTTTCAATCACTGTACATTACTTAGCTTGTAAGGTGTATTTTTCAACATAAATACCTTTCTCACCAGTCCAGTTAGGCATATGTTACATATTATCATCAACAAGTAATAATCCATTTCTATGCCCCATAAATGTCTTACCTCTTTGAATTTCTCCTTAATGTCTTTCTTCAGACTCCCTTTCTCCCATATTCTTCCCACAGTAGGGTCCAAACTGCCATAACACCTGCTGGCCCCCACTATAATTCTTTGAGAAGAGAGTGGGTTGTTGGAAAAGTCACAATGTATTTTTAGTATTTTCTTTTCAATGGAAAAAAGTGTCATGATTTTGTCTATTGCCTCAGTATTACCTAAAGTATATAAATACTTGAGAAAGTATTAGGAACATCACCTATTTTTCAAAAAAAAAATAAATGCAGATATGCTCATCAGTTTCTCAAACAATAGTTATATAGGAGTAATCAAATTCCATTGAAATTTAAATGTTTTAAAGTAAAACAGTTTTCTGGGATCAGCAGTTATCCTAGTGGTTTATTGCTGGAATCCCACATGGCAAAATGGTGTTTGAGTCACAAACATGGTGCTTTGAAACTCATGCTGGGAAAGTGTACATGCATGCCCAAAATCTTTGGAAGAGAATGGAGAAAAAGGGATTGCAGCATGGCCATTCTCCCTGAGGGTGATTTCTCACATTTTTTCTCACTGTGTCTCTCTCTTTCTCTCTCTTTGGCAAGGACACATGCCCTAAGGTAAAACCTCTACAAAAAAAAAAACCCTGTTTTCAACATTTACATAAGACTGTTTATGATAATATTGATAGGAAAATTAAAATATACAGCGAGAAAAGTAGGTACACAAAGTGACATGTTAAATACAAGGAAAAAAATCAATAGAAATTAGGGTAGAGAAAATTTAGGATATTCCAGGAGGACAAAATAAAGTTATTTTTCTCTGAATATTAATAAGAAAACTATTCATTTCTGTTGTGATGAACAAATAAAAGCCATGGAAATGTAAGGCTTATTGTATGAAAAACACTGGAGAGAGTAGAGAAGTAATCTGGTATAAATCATCATCATTGATATCATCATTCAGAGCCACAAGATGGGTCAACAAAGATTCTCATATGCTGAGATTCAGTTTTAAATCACTTTGGTGCCACCTGAAGCTAAAATAATTCTCCCAGTGTCATCAACATGGTCTCTTAATTTGATATATTTTGGTATTACCTCAGGGGATTTCTCTGTACAAAATTACACAAATGTGACCATTTCCTTCAACATGACAAATTGTGAAAATTAATTTCTGCATATTTGTTTTTCCACCAGATGCAAAGCAGTGGATCCACTGCTCAGCTCAAGAGTATCCAAATAGTGAGAGAGCTCACTGCCTCCCCAAGCCTGTGACATTTCTAGATTTTAAAGATGCTTTAGGGACAGTGATGGCCTGCATTACTCTGTGCTTCTTTTTCCTCACAGCTGTAGTTTTGGGAGTCTTTATGAAGCATCAAGACACTCCCATTGTCAATGCCAACAACCAGACTCTCAGCTTTATTCTGCTCATCTCCCTCCTGCCATACTTCCTCTGCTCCTTGCTCTTCATTGGCCATCCTAACACAGCCACCTGTGTCCTCCAACAAGTCACATTCTGATTCTGGCATTCAAGACCATGAAGTCTGGAAGAACAATGAGGTGCTTGCTGCTCTCAGGAGCTTCAAACTCTGTCATTCCCATTTGTTCCCTGATCCAAATGATTATCTGTGGAATCTGGCTGGGAACCTCTCCCCCTTTCATTGACATAGACTCACATTCTGAACCCAGAAATCTCATCATTGTGTGCAACAGGGCTCAGTCACTGCCTTCTACTGTGTCCTGGGCTACCTGGGTTTCTTGGCTCTGGGGAGCTTTACAGTGGCTTTCCAGGCCATGAACCTGTCTGACACATTCAATGAAGCCAAGTTCCTCACATTCAGAATGCTGGTGTTCTGAAGTGTCTGGTTCACATTTGTCCCCATCTATCATAGCACCAAGGGGAAGTTCATGGTGGCCGTGGAGGTCTTCTCCATCTTGGTCTCCAGTGCAGGGTTCCTAGGCTGCATCTTTGCCCCCAAGTGCTATATTATTCTGGTAAGTATTCTCATATTATAAAGAAACTAAAAATGACTGACTTCTTCAGTTCTATTTTAAACATCTTATTTTATGCATCTAATCTTTCACAGTTATTAAAGTTTCAACTATTTTTGGTATCAGATTAATGGGTATTTCTTGCATTATGGGTATTGATTAATGATACAATTTTGTTAATTATTAAGTATTTATTATGTTCTCCCTGAAAGGGAGAATAATAGAATAATGTTCTTTACTTCCATATCTGGTTTATTGATCTGTATCGTCTCTCTTTTTTTTTTAGAAAGGTCTTGCTTTATTTAACCTTATTTATTATTTTAATTATTCTTATTTTCTTTAATTTGACTAGAGAATCAGGGAGATAAGAAAGAAAACTACCAGGTCCAGGACTCAAACTGCTGTCCATTGTGGGGGACTACAGTGCTCTCCCCTACTACACCACCTGCTGGCCACTAAAATTCAAAAATGATGCCAAGAACACAGACTTGGAAAAGAACAGTACTTCAATAAGTGGTGCTAGAGATAGTGATTATACATGTCAGAAAGAAAATATTAAAAACTTAAATGTAGGACACAAGATGGGATTATGGACAAAAAATGGCGGGGGATGCCTCAGGTATTGATCTAGGCACAGATTTTTAAAAGCATACCTGAAAATCAAAGGGAACAAAAGCAAAAAAATACACCTGATATTACAGCTAACTAAAATAATTCTCCAAAGCAAATAATCAACAAGGTGAAGAGACATGCGTTAGAAGAGGGTAAATGTATTTTCAATCTATTCATCTAATGAAGGATTAATATTCAGAGTATATAAATAACTCAATAAACTCAAAGCAAAAAACAAAAACAAAGACAAAAACCCTGATTACAGAATTAAATCAAGACATGAATATATGTTTCTCAAAAAGACATAAAAACTCAATATATTCAATTACCAACAAAATATATATCAAAACCACAATGAGGTTTCACTTTACCCTAGGTAGAATGACCATTTTTTAATGAAGCAGAAAAATAATAATAATAAAAAATGTGAAGTGATAAAACATGACACACTGCAAGGGTAACTTACATGGGAAGGTTTAGTGTTTACATCTCAAGACCTCCCTAGTGTGCTGGGCATACTTGTACCCACAATGTGGGGCTGGATGAGGTTGGGGGTACATAATCTGTTGAGACACTTTGGAGAGTGCCTCTTTTTCTATGGATATCTCTAGTCCCCTTTTTGTCTTTTTTACTTGTGAAAAGAATAAACTTTGAAGCAGTCTTGTGAGATTTATTTTTGAGGGAGGGTTGCTATAATGTTCATGTGCTCATCAAAGATACAGAAACAGAGAGAGGGAAAGTGAGAAATCACCCCTGGGGGGCTAGCCATACCACAATATCATCTCCCTTCTCCTTTAAGGATTTTGGGCACACACACACACATCTTTCAGACACATACATACATGTGCTCACTGTGATTTATAAGCTGCCAGGTCTAAAATTCAAACCATAATGGTCATGCAGGATTCTGGTGCCTTAACCACCAAAACACCTACTAGTCACTTTGAAATAATTTTTTTTTTAAATAAACAATGATGATCTAGCAGGAGGCATGGTGAGGGTGCTGGATCCCACATGGTCAACTGTATGGTTCAAGTCCCTGACTGGATGGCTTCAAAAATGTATTGCACATATGGGTAAAGTCTCTTCACAATCTAAATGATGTATAGGGATTTAATGTGTGAATAAGAATAAAAATATATTTAAAAATGCATTGTACATGTGTACATGCATACCATAAAGAGTACAAACAGAAAGAAGAAGGGAGTGTGACTTGCCCAAATCCCTTAATGGGTGCTTTCTCATTCTCTCCCTCTCTCTCACTCTCTCTGGCTCTCTCCAATGGCAAGTGCAAGTGCCCTATAACAAAACATAAAAACAAACAAACAAAAAACCTGACTAACTGCATTCTGAGTCAATAGTTTGAAACAGTGACTGTTATCAGATACTACCCAGGAAGTTCCCTGTGGAGTCCCTTGAGTATGAACACTGTTTATCCTCCTGCAGTGGCTGTGGAGGAGTGGGGCTGTGCCCCAGCAGAAGATCAGCAAAGGCTTGGGAGCCAGGGAATTGTGGGTAGAATGACTGGGTTGGTCACAACTCTGCAAGTGTTTCCATCATTGGGTGGATCTCACAAGGTCCTAAGTCTTATTCAGGAGAATGGAAGATCCTTAGGCAGAAAAAGAAGCCTTGGAAGGCATCTCCAGGCTGACCTGGCCTCTTGAAATATTTCGACATGGCTCCTGAAATATTTCCTTTGTTTCTCTTTCATTTAATTTTTTTCTTTCTCTTTCTTTCTTTCTCTATTTCTTCCTTCTTTTTTCTTTCTTTCTTTCTTTCTCTCTTCTTTTCCTTCCTTCCTTCCTTCCTTCCTTCCTTCCTTCCTTCCTTCCTTCCTTCCTTCCTTCCTTCTTTCCCTCCCTCCCTTCCTCCTTCCCTCCTTTATTTATTCTCTTTCTTTGTTTTTATTTCTTTCTTTCCTCTTTTTTTTTAATTTGTCACTTGGCTTTTACATCTTTTAAGACTTATGATGACACATTTTAGAAATCTATGCTGATACATCTCTTCTTTAGTTTAATGCTTCTAATACATTGACAAAAGCACCATTACCAATAACACATATACTGAAATTCTAGCTTTAATATGATTTTGAACAGTTGTCTGAAGATAATTATGAAATATAACTTAGTCTGACTTAGATAATGAAGAACTCAAGAGCCAGCATGTGGTGTGGTAGTTAATGCACTGAACTCCCACATGGCTAACTGTAACTCAGGTCCCAGACCTAGTGGCATGCTTTTTCACTAAATAAAAAATTCTTCAAAAAAGTATCAAAGATAAAATTTCACTATACTAAATCTCAACACACTGAGTTTCAAAAATCTATGATCTTATTAATAATTTATAAAGATGGTAAAATGTTCTTTATTTGACAGTATACCCAAAGCATACTAAATTGTCTTTAAATAAGTAAAAGACAATGTTTCCTGAGCACACTGGGTTCATGTGTACCCCTCATAAGGGGCTGGTTGGAATTGGGGGGCTGAAACATGGCATCAATATCCTGGTGTGAGTATGGTCTCCATCTTCCTCTATCTCTTGGTCTCCCTTGCCCATAGAACATACAAATAAATAAGCCTTAAATATGTCACTTTTTTTTAGATGTTTTTTGCTATAGGGTGCATGCTCTCACCAGAAAGACAGGGAGAGACAGAGAGATAGAAAGTGAGAAATCACTCCCCCCAGGGAGGATGGCCATGCTGCAGTCCCTTCTCCTCCATTCTCTTGGGATCTTGGGCACGCATGCACATGTACCCAGTGTGAGTTTAATACACCAGATCTGAAACTTGAACCACAGTCAGCTACATGGGAGTTCAATGACATAGCCATTACACTAACTGCTGGCCCCTAAATATGTCACTTTTTGAGCCAACCAGGTGGCATGGTTATTAATGCAGCTGTATCTGTCAAGAAAGAGTGCAGGGTTCAAGTCCCAGACCTAGCAGCTTGGAAATAGACTTGGCATGTGGGCATTTGTGCACAAAATCCCAAGAGGAGAACGGAGAAAAATGGATTGTGGCAAGGCCCTCCCCTCTGGGAAGTGATTTTTCACTTTCCCTCTTTTTCTTTCTCTCTCTCTTCCACACTCACACATCCTATAACAATAAAATCTAAAACCTAAATAAAAAGGCTATTTTATTTATCAACATGTGTTTAGTAAAAATAACTTATGGAGAATATGCATATGGGTAGTGTGATATATGTACTGATCAGAGTTTCCTGAGATAGTGAGCTAGGAGTGAGTCTGTATATACCCAGGAAAATATATTTTTTGCTCTTCATGAGTCATGGAGAAAATATGCCACATTTCTGATCAAGTAGTTTCAGAATATAGTAAGCAAAATTTTAAGGTGATGCCCAGTGACCCACTCCCTTGTACAATAATGTATGGTAAAGGCTTAACTCATCAGTTCAGAATATGAAAATCAATAAATTCCAAAGTCCTGTCCTGGAAGCTTGAATCTGGGCAGACAACCTCTGAGTTCTTAGGATATTCTCCCTGGTCATGTTTCTTTATGCTTGAGGCTCTGGGCATCAGTGTAACTATTTTATTTCATGAGCCATGGAGTTGTCTTACTCCAGGATCAGAGACTACTCAATAAAAATCCTGACACCAAGACTTGAGTCACCTTCCTGAGTTGGCAGTAGATCACACACTGTTGCTAGAAGAATTAAACATGTATTTGTTTAGCCCCACTGGGAGGGACACCTGGAAGATTGCTCTGGCTTCTTCTGGACTTCAGCCTAAGCACCTTTCCCTTTGCTGATCTTTTCAGTGTAACAGCCTGTGATCATGAGTTAGACAGGTTTCCTGTGTTCTGTAAGTCTTAGTAAATGTTGGAGCCCAGAATGGTCTTGGGAAACTTAGGATCCCCAGTGGTATTGGCAAAATGAGCATGACTCACCACATGAATGTATCCTATGAACAACTCTCAACAAACAACAAGCTTTCTGGTTTGTGGATGGGAATTCCATTGTGAATTAACAACGTCTTGTTTCAGAGTATTCACATGACCAGCGACTTGTGGAGAAACTCCACTTAAATATAATAGGACAAAGCCCCTTTGTGGCATGGTTGGGTGTGTTTTCCTTACAGTGAGGAAGGAGATGAGCAAAAATATCTTCCCAAGCATCAATGATAAGCCCTGTAGACACGTGCAGAATTCATCATGGTTGCTCTCCTTGTCTGGGTTTTGGGCACCAGGGCAGGCCAACAGCATATACTGTCTGGCCCTCCACTGCAAGAAGAAAACTGGTTAGTGTGAGTCAATCAATCACACAAGAACACCCAGACATCAACTTGTATGACACCCAGTGGCAGAATTTTTGGTTATTTCCAGTTTTTTTCTAGTTCCTTTGTATAAGCAATGGCACTGATTTTGCCTTATGGAAATTCTCAGGGTGATGAGGCCCTAGATGTCAACAGCCCTGCCTGTATGTGATTCTGCCCCTCAGAAACCACTCTGCCCTACCAGATGGAGCAGAGCTGTGTTCACTTGGACCTCAACTTTTGTGGGGCCATGTCTCTCCCTAAGTATTCAATGCATCATGGGCACATAAAGGCCCGTTAAGAGTCAATATGGGTAGCTACTGCTGCCAGAGGCCTCTGGCAACTCTGGGTCCTGTTGTCTTTTATCAGAGAACTTGTCAGTTCTCCTCTGCATGGATTCCTGTGCAATACCAAGGCCAAACATGACTGCAACCAACCAGTGAACTACAAATAACAGTAATAACTATAATAATGAAAAGAAAAAAAAATTTAAAGACCTTGTGCCTTCACTGGAGAGAAAAAGAGGGAGATTTACAGAGATAAGTAAAGTGAGAAAACATCTCCTGGGGGATGACCATTTCACGATTTCTTCTATTCCATTCTCCCAAATCTCAGGATTTGAGGCATACATGTACACATGTCAAAAGTGATTTTCAATGGGCCATGTCCAAGACTTGACCTACAAAATTGACTATGTGGGATCCAGCTGCCTAAATCTATATACCATCTTCTGGTCTGAAATGATATTTATAATTATGTCATTATAATTCTTAGAACACTTATATTTATTTTAACCTCACTCCTACTATCACTGGATAAATCTCTATTAGAACTATTTACCTTTTTGACTCTGACCTAACTATCTTCTTGAACTTCCATGCAGATGGAAGTGACAACTGAGAATGGCACTAATGTTAGAAGGAAGGATACTCATTTCTGGGAGTCAAGGAAGCACTTTTAGAGGCTCAGAAGGCTGGTTGGCTCTTTGCCCTGATGAACCTTCTTATATGTCCTGACTTGTACTCCCTAAACATATGCCCAGGCAAGGGCCACTTTATGTTTTCAGAATGCAAGTTGTAAAATTCCCTAGAGATGCCTCCCACAGCCTGCTACCAGGACACATTTCAGGTGGGAATAGGTCCCATCCCAGTCACTCATGGTATGACCTCTGTTGATCCCATGACTTTTATTTTTGGTTTTGTTTTTTATTGTAGGGTGTGTGGTCACACTTGAGAGAGACAGAAAGAGGAAAAGTGAGAAATCACGCCCCAAGAGGGATGGCCATGCCACAATCAAGTATCGTCTTAGGACTTTGGGTACTCACACACACATGCCCAGAATGATTTCAGGCCACTTTAGTCAGGGACTCATATCACAGTTGGCCATGAATTAATCCAATGCCTTAATCAGCATGCTACCTGCTGGCCCCCAAAAGTGACAAAATATTTGAAACATTTGAGATATTTATTATGGCAGCTTGCTATTTTTATAATATAGTGATGGAGTTGGGCACAATCACATTACAGTATTAACTGATCTCCCCTTCTTCCTGGATGAGTGAGCAGATGAATCAACATTGATGTCAGCATCCTTGAACATATCCAATTGAGCAATGTGACTCCTGCTTCTGCTTGAAATGATTCTGTGTTTCAGTTGTGGTCCAAAGCTTCAAATCATTATTTGGCATCTCCTTTGTTCCATGGAGCTCTCACCATTCAAACATTATAGATTTGGTAAAATGCTAGTTAGGTTGAGTCTGGTTAGCCTCTGCTTGGTCATCTTTGTATGAATCCAATGGTTTGTTGGTGGGCTTTTTGGTTGAATATTTTTTGTTTCTTTTTTTTTTAATGGTTTTTAGCTGATATTTATTAAGAGCAGAAAACTGTGCCACTAATGAAAGGAATCCTATTCAGGAAAGTACATTTCTTTACAGAACTGTGTCATACCAGCCTTGGGCCCTCTGCTGGAATAGTAGAATCAAGTCTCAAATTATGCCTTTGTAATTCTATCCTCTAATATTATAGATGTAGAACAGCACTGTATCATACCTCTGTGAATGTAAAATATTGTGTACCTGCTTCATGATATGTAGTGGTGACCAACCAGAGCTGTTTCTAATAACATTGTTCTAGAATTTCTTTTTTCAGATGATGATTCAGGTTACATTTTTAAAAAATGGTGCCAGATACTGCAACAGTAACAACAATTTTCTGTTTTTTTTAATTTTTTTTAAATACAGTGTGCTGGATATCTCTACAATTTTGTTAAGATGACTGCAGAACCTGGAAAAGCTGTTGCTACTATTGATGCATAACATACTACTATTATTGAGATATAGATATACACACACACACACATATATATATTTATATACACAAATATTTATAATTAGAATTTTAGGAAACTTTAACTGCACTATCAGCTTTGGATAGTCTTCCAGTTTACAGTACTGAGTTGGCATTGTACAGAATTTAACAGTCATATTGGTCTAGAAACATTATACCTCCTTTTTTCCCATTTGTACTGGAGTAATGTACTGTATTAAATATGTAAGGTCTTATCTACATGGGTTTGATTATATAAACTAGTAAAGTATTCTCTAAATTATGAAAGAAAAAATTAAAAATATGTTGGACATGAGAGGATCCAATTCCTTAACCATCATGCCACCTGCTGGACCCCAAAAGTGACAAAATATTTGAAATATACTTTACCGCAGATAAATGGGTTTCTAATACCTAT
The DNA here is from genome assembly GCF_000334495.1 of Tupaia belangeri chinensis. Taxonomy (NCBI): domain Eukaryota; kingdom Metazoa; phylum Chordata; class Mammalia; order Scandentia; family Tupaiidae; genus Tupaia; species Tupaia belangeri. Next base: position 1,531,294 of record NW_006159480.1, on the reverse strand, counting down.
ATAAAAGTTGTTAGACACTAGTAAGATATAAAAAAGAAGTCAGTGAAAAGGAAACACCAAATCATACAGCCAGCTGATTTTTGACAAGTGTACAAAACAATGCAGTGGAGAAAAGAAAAAAAAGTCTTTTCAGCAAATAGTGCTGGAAGAACTGGATATCGACCTACAGAAATATGAAGCTGCATCCTATCTCTCTTGTTAACAAAAGTCAACTAAAAATGGATCAAAGATTTAAATATAAAACCTCAAACTGTAAAACTAACAGTAGAATGAAGGTATTGGGAGGCAGATTTCTTAAATAAGGCCCCTATAACACAAGCAATGGCCCCCAAAATAGACAAGTGAGATTCTACCAAGCTAAAAATTTTCATCACAGCAAAGAAAACAATGATTACAGTGAAAAAAAATGAGAATAGATGAAATTATTTTTGCAAATTATTCCTCAGACAAGGGATTGATATCCAGAATATATGGAAAACTGAAACTGCATGCATATTTAAAAATGAATAATTTAATTAAAAATAGACAAGTGATTTTAATAGACAACTCTCCAAGGAAGAATCATGAATGGCCAAAAGACATATGAAAACATTTTCAAAGTCTCTTGTCATAAGGAAAAGACAAATTAAAACCACAATTGGAGGGGACAGCTGTTTGCATAGTGGTTAAACACTGGACTTCTAAAATGTCTATACACATCAATTCCCAGACCTAGTGTCTTCAAACTCGCACTGGGTGTGTGTGTGCATGCCCAAAATCCTGAGAAAAAAACAAAGAAGGGACTGTGGTGTGGCCATCACCCCTGGGGGATAATATACTCATTCTGTCTCTTTCTCTCTATATCACTCTGGTGGATACATATTCTACAGCAAAAAATCTCTCAAGAAAAATAAAAGAGAAAAAAAAAACATACATGCAAAATGAGATGGGGCCAGCAGGCAGCATACTGGGTAGAGTGCTGCACCATGGTTTGAGTCTCATACACCTAATGTCTTTCTTTCTCACTTTCCCACTGTGCCACCATGTCTCTCTCTCATAACTGTGTTCTCAAAAAACACATGTGCACTATGGCAAGTTAAAATAATAAAGATGAAAAAATAAATAAATAACTATTAAACACACACACACACACACACAATACCATCTAATCTCAGTTAGAATGGCTAGGATAGAAAAAAAAAAATATTGAAAAATTTTGGATTTTCCATTTAAAATCCACAAAGTCAGGAACTTGAATGTCAGCCATGTCGAAGTTCACTGCCTTAACGACTATGCTATTGGCTGGCCTCATTCTTCTGCTTTCTTTTCTTTTCTATTCTTTTCTTTTTTTCTTTTCTCCTTTCTTCTTTTCATTTCTTTCTTTTCTTTTCTTTTTTCTTTCCTTCTCTTTTTTTTTTCTTTTATGTTTCTTAATAGTGTTTCCAAGTTAACTATTTTACAAATAGTGACGATCTATATAAAACTCAAGTATATATGACAGGAAAAAGAACTTCTAAGAGGGACCAGTAGAGGCTGCAAAGGGTTACAT
>NW_006159480.1:1523769-1529533 GCF_000334495.1 Tupaia belangeri chinensis | reverse complement strand
AGGCGGCAATGGTTACATTGCTGGACTCTCATATAGTCAACCATAGTTCAAGTCTCAAACCTGATGGCTTAAATCTCACACTGGGCACATGTGCATACATACCCAAAATCTCAAGAGGAGAATGGAAGAGAAGGGATAGCATTGTGGGCATTGCCCCTGGAGAATGATTTCTTGCTTTTTATCTCTCTTTCTTTTCTCATCTCTATGGTAAGAACATGTGCCCTATAGCAAAAGTCTCTCTAACAGAAAAAAAAAAAATCCTGAGAAAAATAAGGTACGGCTTTTGTATAAGTGTGTTTTGTTTTGCTTTAATTGCTATACAGTGTGTATGCTTGCCTGAGACAGAGAAATGTAAACTGAGAAAGTACTACCACCCAGGGGAAAATGGTCAAGCTGCAATCCCTTCTCTATCCTCCACTAGAAATTTTAGGCATATATGTAAATGTACCTAATGTGTTTTTCAAGTCACCATGTGTGTGACTCTAACTGAGCAGTTGTCCAAGTGTGATCCAGTAGCCTCCACCACCAAACCACTGGTTAGCCTCCTTTTTGTTTGTTTTTAAAATTTTTCAACACCATAAAATTTACTTCAACAGAATTATTTTTATCTTTCAAGTGTAAATTACCTGAGATTTTACCTGGTATTCTTGTACTATTTTTCAATGTTTTGTTTTCCCCATTTTTTTCTCTAAATGGGAAGCCTAGAAAACTCATTATAAAATGTACAAACAGTACATTCTATGTCCATGGTACACACTCTGGCCTTCCATGATTTCTGCACCAAGATATTTCCTTTCCATATATTCCTCTGAGAAGAATTCAATATATATCTCACTCCTCTCTGCTGAAGTACATAACTGCATTCTAAAAGATCACAGAATCTTGAAACATCCCACACGTGTAAAGGATGGTGGATAAACCTGACATAAACGGTAAGCTGTACTCACTTCATAAGTAGTTTACATAATTCTGTGGTCTCCAAACATTCATTACATGGCATCAGCTCCCTAGTTCTCTGAATATGCTTACTTTCTCCCTCATAAAAATCCTGAGCTAATGTTGAACTATTCAGTAAATCAGAAGTAGAATAGGTACATGCCTTTCACTGGTAGGTTCAAAGAGTTAAGATACACTGCTTGGGACACTATTTTTTATTATATATGAAGGCTAGAGCACTTTCATAATATCTACCAACTAGAGTGAAGAATAGAATTGACTTCAGATGTCCTGAGACACTGTACTCTTAGAAATGCTTAATAACAAAATTTGATCTCTGGTAGTATTTTTTAACTGAATTTTGAGAGGGATCCCACCAACTTAAATGAAATAACAGACTTAATATACTGGAACAATAACTTATAAGCAGATATCTATGTGGCAAAGAGGTCATTGTAATTACCCAAGTTTTACTTAATGATTGGTGAAAGTTAAATGTGCATATGCTCAAGATTTGAAAACTCCAATGGAGCCTAATCTTAGGGAGCCCCCTTTCAATTCTTTTTTTTTTTAGAGGTTTTTGCTACAGGGCATGTGTGCTCACCAGAGAGACCGAGAGAGAGACAGAAAGTGAGAAATCACCCCCCAGAGAAGGGTGGTCATGCCGCAATCCCTTTCCTCCATTCTCCTCTCAGGATCTTGGGAATGCACACACAAACACCCAGAGTGAGCTTAAGCAATCAGGTCCAGGTCTTGAACCATAGTCAACTACATGGGAGTTCAGTGGCCACCCCCTCTCATTTTCAAGATTTGTACCCAGACACCCAGCAGTTCTCATAGTGAAGATCTGAGCAAAATAATTTTCTTTTTTCTACTGGAATAGGAGACAATTTATCATTTTGAAATATGCCTAGAGAATTACCTTCATCTTAACAATTCCTGCTTCAAAGGAAATTGTTTCCCAAAAACAAAACTGATTAGGATTTTCCCAGATCTAAATCTCCTGAGGCAAGGGAGATATCCAACTGCATCCTGTCCAGCCTTCCTTCCTTCTTTCCTTCCTTCCTTCTTTCCTTCCTTCCTTCCTTCCTTCCTTCCTTCCTTCCTTCCTTCCTTCCTTCCAACTAAGGAACAGTGAAGGCCATATACTTAGGAAACCCATAGTCTAGGGACATAGGAATCTGAAAAAAGGTGATATCATAGGTCACCGGACACACTTTACTGCCACATCAATAAGGTTTCTGCATAATAACAGTAGAGTGTAGGTGAAATAATGGTATGCCTCACAAATAAAGAAATCTTTAGATGTGAATCAACAAATCAGATAATACTGATGGTGTGGAAAAACTTGTAGAAACACATAGTCTACTGGGACTGGGCCATGAACAAATAGAAACTCTGAGCACCCATACAACTAAGAGGTAGATTGTTTCAGTCATCAGAAATATTTTCAAGATGACAATCCCAGTGTGTGTCTGTGCTCTGGAGAAGCCTCCAACTGCAAAACAACAGCCTTCTTAAATAATTCCCTCTTTTATCTATTACAGGTCAGACACAGACTCTGAATTCCAACGTAGAGGGAGGAAAACAGCTGACTTAACTGACAGACACATCTGACTCAATTGCCAAGTTTGGACATCCTATCATGTGGAACATCTCCTACCCACCCTGTTTACTGAAGTGTCCAGTGACCTTGCTCTGAAGAAACCACAATTTTTCCCCCTATGCACCTGACGTACATTATGCAACCACACTTACGTGGGTTTCCTTGTCATTTAGAGTCATTTCTCTCCCTTCAGTAGGCTGAGAAAATCTAGAGGGCAGAAATCATTTCTATCTTGTCCACTCAACATCAGCAGCAGATTGGCTCAGCACCACTCTCTCTGAAAGGAATGAAAAATAAGACTGGGAAAAGAAGATATAATTATCCCAAAGGGTTAGCTTTTCAGGTGAAAGGTACACCAGGAACCCCTTCTAGTCCCAAAAAATCAACTGCTCTTCTTAAAGGCCCCATCCTTCAGCTCAGGTTTTTATAAAGGAGATGACTAGGGGCTGATAGTCACTCCATACTCTGAGAGATACGGCCTTTGTGAATCTCATGAGTCAGCCTCAAGCAGTTCTGAAGTCCAGAAAATTGGGAAACATAAAAGGGTAGGTTGAAGGCAGGTCACCCTCTAAAGGGTTCAAACAAGAACCTCAACCTAAGGCATCATAAAGCATGTCTGTGCCTAGGGAAGAGACAAAGAGGGGCAGCACACAGATTTGTACAGCTGAGATTCAAGCAGTTATTCCCTAATTTCTCTTTAGGTCAAATGTGCACAAACACAAGTTTTGTGAAAAGAAGTACTTAGTGCTCACTGGGAAAATGACTGTTAAAATACTGTGTCTGTTTATAATGTAATATGGGAGACATTTAATTCATAATGTTATGAACTCAGGAGAGGAAAGTGGTATTAGGAAATACCAGGTGTGAGCTAGAAATGTGGGTTTTATTTTCTGCCTTATGAAGAGAACTGGTTCCAAAGTTTGTGCCCCTGCTTCCCATTATTTGGAAAACTCAGTAGAAAACTGGCCTTCTGAGATATGGTGCCACAGACCACAGATTCTCCTCAGCAGAAATCTCATGACCCTCTGTAGGGATATCTCAGTGACTTTCTTGTCCATACCACATGATTGAGGAAAATGATGGGTTGGCCAGAGAAGGCTCTAGTTGACACAAGTCTCCATACAGGGACATGTCAGGAAAAGGGGGTCCTGCTGCTGCTGAACTCCTACCTAGGTCTGGAGGTGACAAAGGCTCAGCTGTGCCAGCTACAGATTTGAGACTGGAGACTGCTTTTGAACACAGAATAGACTGGTCTTGCCACAGCCAGTTATGCCCAGTTTCTACCAACATGTCCAATTCCCAACCTGAGATTTACCACTTACATTCATAATTTCTCAAACTCCAGGGTGTCACTAAGTCCTTTCTGTGCTCTCAGCCAGTGCAGGCCACAGGTGACAGAGTTTGAGATAGGAGGCCCCTCCACAGCAAAGCCATTAGAAGAAAGGCCAGAAATAGAGAAAACGAGGACCCAGGTGATTGTTGACTGCACAAACTTAACCAAACAGCACATAGGACTAGGCAGTGCTCAGAGCCTCGCTGCAGTGACCCTGATTCAACAGGTCTCAGACTCTTGCTCCTATACACCTGGTTACACAGTGACCTGGCCCCTGTGGAGCCTTATTGACAAAAGAATCAGACACATGACAGAGTAGAGCTTGAGTGACAATTTCTTGCCCACACACTTGCACAGGGCACATTCCTGACTCTGCAGAACTAACCCTGGATAGAGAATGTCTGCATCTTAGCAGAACACACCTCAGGTTTTCCAGAGAAGAGTGTCTTCATGTACTAAGAGAAACTTTCCTGCTTTGTTTTCATGGACACAGATCATACAGGGTACAGTGAATTTCAGCCTCTGTGACAAATGTAATCAACCCCTGTCCTCAGAACAGAAGCTCCACCCAGGCCAGAACTCTCTGGACCAGGAGAGATAGACTCATGTCCTCCAGGTTGCAGGAATTTGGGATGGAAATATGGATAGCATGGCCATGACTTTCTCATATCTCATTTCTCAATCTACTAATTTTCACCCACAAATATAAACACATGCCAAATAGGAATAAAATTATGTCATGTATGAAATGTGGATATAAAATTTAGACTGCTATAAGTGTGTGTGTGTGTAGGTTGGTAGATTGTCATATATGTATATAAGAGTAAGAGGTCCCTTGGGCTCACGACACATTATGCTAAATAGACTAAGATCTCTGCCAGGAACTTACTTTGTACAGCTTCTGCTAATGCACTTTCCCCCAAACCTGTTTCTTCTACCATCTTCAGAAGACGCTCCTCTGTTACCTTTGTCCATTGTAAACTCTGTCAAGACCAAAAGAGGTATAAAGCAAAAGTATAAGGAAAATGTAGTTTATGGGTTTCAGAGCTAGCATCAGTTAAGGGTCAGACACTGGGATGTGCAGTCAGACCCACTGGCAGCATGGTCAGATGATGATAATGACACATTCTCTGACCCTAAGAAAGTGAGGGGTTTTATACTAGTAAAAGGGTTATAATGCATGTAACTTGCTATAAAAGAATTTACCTCAGAGAACTCTTTTGTGAGACTAGTTTCTTTGTATGTTTGCTTTACAGATATTCCTTTTAGTTCAAAAGGAAAAAGCTATAGTTTGTGGTAGCAATATTATATACTGGAATCAAAATTGTGGGCTAGTAGGCAGCATTGTAGTTATGGTGCTAGATTTACACATGACTGACTGAGGTTCAAGCCCTGGACCCAGCAACTAGAAAGTCACACTGAATCTGTGCGCATGTGTGCCCAAAATCTCAAGAGAAAAATGGAGGATATGGGATTTCCACATGGCAATGTATTATTCCCTTAGGGGGTGATTTCTCCCTTTACCACTCTCTGTCTCTCTGCCCAGTGAGCACAGGTGCCTGATGGCAAATATTTTTTTTAAAGTGAATAAAAGCATACATTTTCATTTGCTCACATAACAAGCCTGGTTAATCTACAGTTCAAACTGAAAACCCACACCCAGATGATAAAACAGATTCCCAAGCTGGGATGCAGATTCTGATGCTGAAATGAAGGTCCAGCGTGGGTCTGTCCCTGTAAGGAGACAGAAAGTGAGGGATTTAACTCAGGGAACTCATGCCCTTCTAAAACTCAAGTTTGGAAATAATCCCACATGATTTTTAAGTCACTGGGCTCAGGACACCAACCACAGGCAACCATGTGGGAATTCAATGATGCTCCTTCTGCAC
>NW_006159480.1:1516908-1522823 GCF_000334495.1 Tupaia belangeri chinensis | reverse complement strand
TTCTTAGTCTGATGTAATCCCACTTGTCTATTTTGGGGATTATCAGCTGTGCTCTGGGGGTTTTATTTAAGAAGTCTTTCCTTACCCCAATGTTTCCTAGAGTTTCCCCAGTGTTTTCTAGGAGCAGTTTTATAGTTTAAGGTCTTAGATTTAGATCTTTAATTCACTTTGACTTGATTTTTGTCAGAGGTGAGAGGTAGGGGTTCAGATGAATCTTTCTGCAAGTGGAAATTTAGTTTTTCTAGCACCATTTGCTGAAGAGGTTTTCCTTTTCCCACTGGAATGACTGGAAGCTTCTTGAAGATTGACCACATCATAGGGCACAAAGCAAGCCTCTATAGATCTAAAGGCATAGTAACTATTATCAAGCCACAATTTTTAACAGGGAGGCCATTGGGCTTGCATTCTAAGAAGGCTACCACCCAGACTGGCTCATTCTCCATATATTTATTAAGGAAGAAGGCGCCAGAGCATTTGCTAAAGTTTTGCAGCTGCTGAGATAGCAGTAAGACTGTGAGACATGTTTAGGAAACATGTCAAAATCTTGATCCTGCCAACGTGGTCACATGTTCCTGTTTTCAGGGAAGAATGAGCACATGTTCTGTATTTTCTCATTCTGGTACGTACACATTAAGTGTTTCAAGATTTTACCACTCTTTTTTTTTTCTTTTTTTTTGGAGAGGTTTTCACTTTAGGGCATGTGCGCTCGCCAGACAGACAGAGAGAGAGACATAGAGACAGAAAGCAAGAAATCACCCCCCAGGGGGGATGGTCATGCCACAATCCCTTCTCCTCCATTCTCCTCTCAGGATCTTGGGCACATACGCACATGCACTCAGCGTGAGTTCTAAGCCACCGGGTCCGGGAATGGGAGCCGTGGTGGACTATGTGGGAGTCCAGCAACATAGCCATTATGCTAACTGCTGGTTTCCAGATTTTACCACTCTTTTATAATTCTGTCCAACAAAGCAAACAAATACTGATTTGAGAAACTAAAGAATAGTTTGTTGGCATATAATATATTTGGTTATTGAAAAAGTCACGATGCACCTTTGCATAGAAAAACACACCCTGGAACCAGAAGATGGTGTAATGGTTATGTCACTGGACTCCTGTCCCGACCCGGGGGACAGTCGAACAGGTTTCCTGAGGGGAGTGAGAGATGGGATGAGCAGCGCAGTGTTATAACACGGAGATGACGCAGTGTTACAACTCTTCAGGGTTGTCCGTTTATTGTGGACAGCATGGAGACAACACAGTGTTACAACTCTTCAGGGTCATCCGGAGACGATGCAGTGTCACAGTTCAGGGTCGTCTGGAGACGACGCAGTGTCACAGCCCTTCAGGGTATTCAGGGTCATCTCTTCAGGCTCTTCATGGTCGTCTGGCGATTGTAGGCCAGGGATCATGGTTATATACATGTCGCTGGGCCATGATTGGTTGTAAAAGGTGGGTTATGATTGGTTGCTTTTGGACCAATCATGTGGTGCCGGATATGCAAATCTGAGGGAGTCTAGTGGCCAATCAGAGTATGGTTTCGAAGGTCAGGTTTTGAAGGGAACCCATTGTGGCCTTTGGCATTGTGTAATTGTTTGCTTTCTGAGAAACCTCGGCAGACTCACTGGTGTGCAGTCTCCCACATGTCCCCCTTCTCTGTTTTAATTTGAGATATGAGGAAAAGGCCTGGGGGAATCGTGCCTGTCTTAGCTTGAAGTCATTTATGGAACCATAAGTCCATTCTTACCCATCATTGGAGAGTCCCATAGCTATGATGGGCCTCCAGTCTTAGGTGGAAGGACTGAACAGTTATTGGGTTCATCAGACTCTCTTACCCATCTTTGGCTAGCCGATTCAGTGCCTCACGCAAGACCAGTATATGGGCGTTGGTCTTCCATAAGCGAGTCAATTTGTTGTTTGAGGAATGACATGCTCTTATTAAAAATAACAGGTCCCAGTGAGCAAACAATTAAAAAGCCAATGACTGGGCCAAGGAGGGTGAGCAGGAAAGGGAGGAGACCGTTCTAGGCAGACCATAAGGGATCATCATGAACCATGATGGACTTGTTGGTGTAAAAGCAGCAGCGTTCCTGTAAAGCAAGACAGATACCCCCCTGTTCTGCCAGGAGGATATTTAAAACTCATCTATTTTAAAGAACCACCTCAGTCGGAGAATCTAGTTGGTCTGAGATAAGACCCTCAATAGCCGACAGCTGTAGCTGCAGTGATACTCAGGGTGGCCAGAATGGGAATAAATTGTATAGTGGGTTTGGATCTTCCCATGATAAGGTCGAAAGAGGGGACAGGGACTGGTTCATCTCCCTTGATGATCTCTATATCAGGAATAAGAATGGCAAGGGTACAGGAATATAAATGGCCATTAGGATAAATTTCCCAGTCCTGTCCTATTAAATTTAGGTTTTGGTATCAAGGGATGGATGATACCTGATTTATTTTTCCCTAAGCTTTTTCCTGGTATATAACCGTGTGTTAACATTTGCACAGTAACTGTATTGGAAGGGCTGATTATGATGAGGCTCATTTGTGATAACAAATCTCTACCCCAAAGGTTTATGGGGAGACCATCCATAATAAAGTGTTGGATGGTTCCTTGGTTTCCCTTTATGTCTGTCCACTGTAATACTTTAACACTCCTTTCTGGATTTTGGCTTTGACCAATGCCTTTTATGTGGGTAAGGGTTGGTACTAGAGGCCAAATTTTGGGCCAGTTGTCTTTTCTGAGAATGGTAACATTGGCTCTGGTGTCAACAAGTCCAGAAAACTGTTTACCATCTAACGATAAAGTAAGCATTGGTTTGTTGGGGAAATTTGTTGGACCCAATAAGCATCTGAGAAACCAAACCCTTTTTCACCTCTTGAAGAGATTTAGATGTTATTTTGAGTGGAAAGCAGTGGAAGGAGTAAGAGTTGAGCTATGTGCTTTCCAGCTGTAATAGTTGTTATTAGATTTGGAGAGGAAGCCATAATTTTTATTTCTCCCTCATAGTCACTATCTATTACTCCTGAAAAGATTTGAAGTCCCTCCATAATGGCACTACTATGACCCATGAGTATTGCAAAGGTGTTTGGAGGTAAAGGGCCAAAGATTCTGGTAGGCAAGGCTTGTACCCTCATCTCAGGAGTCAATACTGTGTGGGTGGTTGAACAGAGGTCCAGTCCTGTGCTTCCTGGAGTTGCTCTGCAGAGGTCTGAAATGGATTGTTTGTTGGAACAGTTTGCATCACCCCAAAAACTTTGGGTCTGGGGGCCTGGGGCTGGCCCCTGTTCCCATTTCCCTGAAAGTAAATGAGTGGTCTGCCATGGATATCTGTTTTGGACCTGCACTCGTTGGTAGGATGACGTCCCCTCTGGCACTTTTACTTACTGCATAACTCTAGGGGTTGATTCTGTCTCTGATTTTTAATATTTTTTGTTTTACATTGTTTTGCCATGTGTCCTGGGTGACAGCATTTAAAACAATTACCTCGATTATTGCGGTCAAGGTATTGGAGGAGCGTGTACCCTTGAAGGGTAGCAGCCATGGCCAATCTCTGTTGGTATGCTGATCCAATCTCTGAACACAGACGTAGGTACCCTGACAGGTCTGTCTTTTTTCTGTGCGGTCTAATGGCTGCCTGACAAGAAGCATTAGCATTTTCATATGCCAGTTGTTTTACAAAATCTGTACTTGCATCAGCATTACTGAATATTTTTTCTGATGTGGTAATTAATCGATGTACAAAGTCAGAAAAAGATTCATCAGGCCCTTGTCTAATGTTAGTAAGGGAGGTGCTCAAATCTCCTTTGGCAGGGAGTTTTTTCCAGGCCTTTATTCCTGCCGTATGAATTTGTGCAAAGAGCCCTGGGTAATACTGCATTTGATTTTCATTCTGCTCAGTTTCCTTCTCCTATTAACATTTCGGATGTCCAGCCATTATTGGTGTGGGCATTGTGGTGGGCAGTTTCTCTACGGGTTGACTCATCAGAGGTGGCGCACATGGACAAAAACAGAAATTAGACTAAGATCTCAATGCCTCTTAGCATGTTCTCAACCAGCTACAGCCAGAGTTAGTTCCAGGCTGCTGCGCTAGTGCTACCAAACACACGTATTTATTGAGGGATGTCTTACAGAAGTAGGAGGGGTGAGGGTGAAATAAAAGATTTACTCTACAAAACAGAGAATTCAAGGCACAGAAACAATAATCATAAAACATGATGTCTATCTTGTATGATTAGGTATAATCAATTACAGTTCTCAGGATGAAGGAGTCTATTTGTCTGGTGCATTTTCTTCTTAAATCTTGATTGCCGGACAGGGCTCTTTTAGGTGAGAGGGTCTTGTAGCTCAGGAGACAACACAGGGTGTTTTATTAGCAGTTTTTCATAGTTAACAGCATACAAGGGAGAAACTGCTTGTAATTAGGTACTATCTTTTGCTTGCCTCAGACCAGATAAGAACTTTCAGTTAATGTAGTTACTCTTCCTTCTGGAGCCTTCAGGTTTGTTTATCTTGTCTCTTTTAGCCAGATCTGTCCTTCCTCTCTCTATTAACCCGCAGTTCACTGTATTTATTTGCTGAATTCTTTGTCTGTTAATCAGTGAATTCTTGTGCTAATTTGGCCTAATACAAGTTAATTTTGGCCTGTAGTTTTAACAAGGGGTATTTACATAAAATTAGCCTTAAACTAACTTAGTCTACCTATGTTACTAATGCTAATTTGGCTTATACTAACTCAACCTAACATATGTTAATTTTAGTTTAAAACAGGCAGGTGGGGGAGTCTGTCTCAGGTTCCCTGACCCTTTACCCTTGCAGAGTACCATAATAACAGTAAAACTCATGGTAGAGAAATTAACTACAGGTCAGTACAGTGAAACAATGGAGGGTTCATACCAGCTAGTGTTGTCTGAATGGCCCCATCAGTCAAACCCGCTGTGATGGAGCCAAACTTGTCCTTGGGTATCTGTAGTTTCCCTAACAGGAAATTTCTCAAAGTCTGTCGTTTGTGATCCCTGAACTAGTTTTGTTTCTTTGTATTAGTTTTTAGTTCTCCTAATTGTGATATTAATATATGGTGTTCTTTTTCTAACCGAATTTGTTCTTTTCATTGTTTTATTTCATGAATTATTTTTTGTTTTGGGTCAATAAGAGGCGGTGCTGAGGCGGTAGTGTTATAGGGTGGCAGCCGTTTTTTGAAGGCTGACCATTCAGCCTCAGGCTCTAGGATTTCCTCCTCTGAACTAGTTGATGACTCATTTTTCTTTGCCTCTTGTAGAGCCTGAAAGTTGTTTTTCTTTTTTAGTTTTTCAATTTTGAGGGTTTTGTCTCACCTTTGGGGCTTTTAACTTCTCCATCACTATCTAGGGAAATAAGAGCCTCTCCCTGTTATTTTTCAGTTTTAGAATTAGTGATCATAGTGGCAAGGGATTCTTTTAAGTCCTGAATGAATAGTTCATGCTGACTAAGCTTTTTTTCATGCTGGTTAAGCTCTTGTTCATACTGATTAAGCTCTTGTCCCATTATTACCCGTACTTAAAATAAAATGTAAGTAAATATTTACCAGGACGTATTCTCTTCATCCTTCTATGTTTTTCACCAGGGATCATTTTTTTGGATAGTGTTTCTTTTGTCTTAGTCTGCTCTGAAAGTGTAGTGCATTTTTAGGCGCAAAATTCAACTTGCACATACAGCAAAGATCTTTAGGTGTGATCATCAGTTCCTTGAGTGGAGTCATTGTGCCAAAGATCTACCGGCAATTCCACGAAAAAGTACAGATTATGGCTAAAAAAGTATATGCTTATCTCGGGAAAGTAAGCTTCATTACAAAACGTCCATTGAAAAACATGGTAAAACAGCTTCCAAAACTAAATTTAGAAGTAGAGCAACATTGAACATCACAAGTTGTTCAACTTACAAA
>NW_006159480.1:1512889-1516625 GCF_000334495.1 Tupaia belangeri chinensis | reverse complement strand
GGAAAGTAAGCTTCATTTCAAAACGTCCATTGAAAAACAGTGTAAAACTGCTTCCCAAAACCAAATTGGAAGTAGATCAACACTGAGCATCACAAGTGGGTCAACTTCCAAAGGTGAGTAAGTGGAACCAACAAGATTGTCTTAGTTCATTCTTAACATTTTGTTGGAAGAGGGTTTCTTTCATCTTAGTTTGCTTTGAATGTGTATTCCAGTCATTCACAGAACTCAACTTGCAGCTACAGCGAATATCTTTAGAAGTGAAATTCATCTCATTAAGTGGAAACATTGTGCCAAAAATCATCCTTATATTCCAAGAAATAGTACAGATTTTGGTTGAAAAACTACATGTTTATCTCGGGAAAGTAAGCTTTATTTCAAAATATCCATTAAAAAACAGTGTACAACTGCTTTCCCAACTAAATTTAGAAGTATAGCCACATTGAACATCACAAGTTTTTCAACTTCCTAACTCGAGTAAGTGAAACAAACAAGATTGTGTTAGTTCTTAACATTTCTCTGGAAGAATTTTTCTTTAGTCTTAGTCTACTCTGAAAGTGTAGTGCCTTCTTAGGCGCAAAATTCAAATTTCACATACAGCAAAGATCTTTAGGTGTGATCATCAGTTCCTTCAGTGAGGTCAATGTGCCAAAGATCTACCTGCTATTCCACGCTAAAGTAATGATTTGGGCTGAAAAAGTATATGCTTATCTCGGGAAAGTAAGCTTCATTACAAAACGACCATTAAATAACAGGGTAAAACTGCTTAACAAACTAAATTTAGAAGTAGAGCAACTGTAAACATCACAAGTTGTTCAACTTACAAAGTTGAGTAAGTGGAACAACCAGGATTGTCTTAGTTCATTCGTAACATTTTGTGGAAGAGTGTTTCTTTCGTCTTAGTTTCCGTTGAAAGTGTATTCCATTCTTAAGCACAAAACTTGACTTACAGCTACAGCAAATATCTTTAGTAGTGAAATTCATCTCATTAAGTGGAATCATTGTTCCAAAAATCATCCTTATATTCCAAGAAACATTACTGATTTTGGTTGAAAAACTACATGTTTCTATTGGGAAAGTAACCTTTATTTCAAAATATCCATTGAAAAACAGTGTAAAACTACTTCCCAAACTTAAATTGGAGGTAGATCAACACTGACCATCATAATTTGTTCAACTTCCAAAGGTGAATAAGGAGAACAAAGAAGATTGTGTTAGTTCATTCTTAACATTTGTTGAAAGAGGGATTCTTTACACATAGTCTGCATTGCAAATGTAGTGCATTCTTTGGTGCAAAACTCAAATTGCACATAAAGCAAAGATCTTTAGGTGGGAAAATGAGCTCCTTGATTGAAGTCATTCTGGCAAAGATCTTTGTGATATTCCATGAAATAGTACAGATTTTGTCAGAAAAACTACATGTTTATGTCGGGAAAGTAAGCTTCATTGCAAAACCTACATTGAAAAACAGCTTAAAACTGCTTTAAACAGTTTAAAACTGCTTTCCCAACTAACTTTAGAAGTAGAGCCACATTGAACATCACAAGTTGTTCAACATCCTAAGTCGAGTAAGTGAAACAAACAAGATTGTGTTACTTCTTTCATAACATTTTTTTGGAAAAGTGTTTCTTTAGTCTTAGTCTGCTCTAAAAGTATAGTCCATTTTTAGGCGCAAAACTAAACTTGCACATACAGCAAAGATCTTTAGGTGTGATCATCAGTTCCTTGAATGGAGTCCTTGTGTCAAAGATCTTCCCGCTATTCCACAAAAATTTTCAGATTTTGGCTGAAAAAGTATATAATTATCTCGGTAAAGTAAGCTTCATTACAAAATGTCCATTTAAAAACATGTTACAACTGCTTCCCAAACTAAAGTTAGAGGTAGAGCATCATTGAACATCACAAGTTGTTCAACTTACAAAGTTAAGTTAGTGGAACCAACAAGATCGTCTTACTTCATTCTTAACATTTATTGGACGTGGGTTTCTTTCATCTTAGTTTGCTTTGAATGTGTATTCCAGTCAGGCACAGAACTCAACTTGCAGCTACAGCAAATATCTTTAGATGTGAAATTCATCTCATTGAGTGAAATCATTGTGCCAAAGATCATCCTTAAATTCCAAGATACAGTGCAGATTTTGGTTGAAAAACTACTTGTTTTTCATCGGAAAGTAAGCTTTATTTCAAACTATCCATTGAAAAACACTGTAAAACTCCTTCCCAAACTAAAATTGGAAGTAGATCAACACTGACTATCATAATTTGGTCAACTTGCAAAGATGAGTAAGTAGAACAAAGAAGATTGTGTTAATTTCTTCATAACATTTTTTGGAAGAGGGTTTCTTTAGTCTTAGTCTGCTCTGAAAGTATACTGCATTCTTAACCGCAAAACTCAACTTGCACAAACAGCAAAGATCTTTAGGTGTGATCATCAATTGCTTGATTGGAGTCCATGTGCCAAAGATCTTGCTATTCCACGAAAAAGTACAGATGGACAGTAAAATGCATTTCAAAATATCCATTGAAAAACAGTGTAAAACTGCTTCTCAAACAAAAAGTGGATGTAGATCAACTCTGACCTTCACAATTTGTTCTACTTCCAAAGGTGAATAAAGCGAAAAATTAGATTGTGTTAGTTCATTCTTAACATTTTGTTGGAAGAGGGTTTCTTTACACATAGTCTACTTTTCAAGTGTAGTGCATTCCTAGGCGCCAAACTCAACTTGCACATACAGCAAAGATCTTTAGGTGGGAAAATTAGCTCCTGGAGTCAAGCCATTCGGCCAATGATCTTTGCGATATTCCATGAAATAGTACAGATTTTGTCTGAAAAAATACATGTTTATCTCGGGAGAGTAAGCTTCATTTCAAAACCTCCATTGAAAAACAGTGTAAAACTGCTTTCCCAACTAACTGTAGAAGTAGGGCCACACTGAACATCACAAATTGTTCAACTTCCTAAATTGATTAAGTGAAAAAAACAAGATTGTGTTAGTTCTTTCTTAACATTTTATTGGAAGAGTGTTTCTTTAGTCTTAGTCGGCTCTCAAAGTATAGTGCATTCTTAGGCAAAAAGCTCAATTTCCACATACAGCAAAGATGTTTAGGTGTGATCGTCAGTTCCTTGAGTGGAGTCCTTGTGCCAAAGATCTTCCTGCTATTCCACGAAAAAGTACTGATTTTGGCTGAAAAGGTATATGCTTATCTCAGGAAAGTAAGCTTCATTACAACTGCTTCCCAAACTAAATTTAGAAGTAGAGCAACATTGAAAATCACAAGTTGTTCAACTTACAAAGTTGTGAAAGTGGAACAAACAAGATTGTCTTAGATCATTCTTAACATTTTTTTGGAAGAGGTTTCCTTTCGCCTTAGTTTGCTTTGAAAGTGTATTCCATTTTTAGGCTCAAAACTCAACTTGGAGCTACAGCAAATATCTTCAGATGTGAAATATATCTCATTAAGGGGAATCATTGTGCCTAAGATCGTCCTTATATTCCAAGAAACAGTACAGATTTTGGTTAAAAAAATAAATGTTTATTTCGATAAACTAAGCTGTATTTCAAAATATCCATTGAAAAACAGTGTAAAACTGCTTCCCAAACTAAAAGTGGATGTAGATCAACACTGACCATCACAATTTGTTCTACTTCCAAAGGCGAAGAAGGGGGCAAAAGTAGATTGTGTTAGTTCATTCTTAACATTTTGTTGGAAGAGGGTTTCTTTACACATAGTCTGCTTT
>NW_006159480.1:1509337-1512624 GCF_000334495.1 Tupaia belangeri chinensis | reverse complement strand
ACAGCAAAGATGTTTAGGTGTGATCATCAGTTCCCTGAGTGGAGTCCTTGTGCCAAAGATCTTCCTGCTATTCCACGAAAAAGTACTGATTTTGGCTGAATAGGTATATGCTTATCTCGGGAAAGTAAGCTTCATTGCAACTGCTTCCCAAACTAAATTTAGAAGTAGAGCAACATCGGACATCACAAGTTGTTCAACTTACAAAGTTGAAAAAGTGGAACAAACAAGATTGTTTTAGTTCATTCTTAACATTTCCTTGGAATAGGGTTTCTTTCGTCTTAGTTTGCTTTGAAAATGTATTCCATTTTTAGGCTCAAAACTCAACTTGGAGCTAGAGCAAATATCATCAGAGGTGAAATTTATGTCATTAAGTGGAATCATTGTGCCAAAGATCATCCTTATGTTCCAAGAAACAGTACAGATTTTGGTAGAAAAAATACATGTTTATCTCGGGAAAGTAAGCAGTATTTCAAATTATCCATTGAAAAACAGTGTAAAACTGCTTACCAAAAGAAAATTCGATGTAGATCAACACTGACCATCATAATTTGTTCTACTTCCAAAGGCGAATAAGGGGGCAAAAGTAAATTGTGTTAGTTCATTCTTAACATTTTGTTGGAAGAGGCTTTCTTTACACATAATCTAATTTGCAAGTATAGTGCATTCTTAGGCGCCAAACTCAACTTGCACATACAGCAAAGATCTTTAGGTGGGAAATTTAGCTCCTGGAGTGAAGTCATTGCGCCACAGATCTTTGTGATATTCCATGAAATAGTACAGATTTTGTGTGAAAAACTACATGTTTATCCCGGGAAAGTAACCTTCATTGCAAAACCTCTATTGAAATACAGTGTAAAACTGCTTTCCCAAATAGCTTTAGAAGTAGAGCCACTGAAAATCACAAGTTTTTCAACTTCCTAAGTCGTGTAAGCGAAACAAACAAGATTGTGTTCGATCTTTCTTAACATTTTTTTGGAAGAGTGTTTCTTTAGTGTTAGTCGGCTCTGAAAGTACAGTGCATTCTTACGCGCAACGCTCAACTTGCACATACAGCAAATAACTTTTGGTGTGATCATCAGTTCTTTGAGTGGAGTCCTTGTGCCAAAGATCTTCCTGCTATTCCACGAAAAATTACAGATTTTGGCTGATAGGTATAGGCTTACGTCGGGAAAGAAACCTTCATTGCATTGTAAAACTGTGTCAAACTGCTTCCACAATCAAATGTTCAAGTAGAGCAACATTGAACATCACTAGGTGTTCAACTTCCAAAGCTAAGTTAGTGGAACAAACTGGTTTAGGTGAGTGTATTGTACAATTTCGTTGGAAGCGGGATTTCCTATTATTACTTAGCTTTGAAAGTGTAGTGTATTCTTAGGCCCAAAACTCAACTTGCAGCTACAACAAAACTCTTTAGGTATGAAAATCAGCTTCTCGAGCGGAGTCTTTCTGCCAAAGATCTTGCTGATAGTCCAAGGAGAAGTAGAGTTGTTGACTGAACAACCACATGCTGTATCTGGGGAAAGTTAGCTTCCTTTCAATAGGTCCATTGTAAAACAGTGTCAAACTGCTTCCAAAACCAAATGTTCAAGTAGAGCACTATGGTACATCAGTAGGTGTTCTACTTCCAAAGTTAAGTAAGTAGAACAAACCGGTTTCTGTGAGTGTATGGGAAAATATAGTTGGAAGAAGATTTCCCTAGTATTTCTTGTCTTAGGAAGTGTAGTGCATTCTTAGGCCCAAAAGTCAATCTGTACCTACAACAAAGATCTTTAGGTATGAAAATCAGCTCCATGAGTGAAGTCATTGTGCCAGAGATCTTTGTGTTAATCCATGAAATAGTACAGATTGTGTCTGTAAATTACATGTTTATCTCGGGAAAGTAAAAGAATGTAAGCTACATTTCTAAACGCCCACTGTAATTCAGTGTTAAACTGCTTCCAAAACTTGAATTTGAAGTAGAGCAACACTGAACATAACAAGTTGTTCAACTTCCAAAGTTAAGAGGAACAATCAACTATGTGTTAGTACTTTCTTAGCATTTTGTTGTAAGAGGGTTTCTTGAATCGTAGTTTGCTTTGAAAGTGTAGTGCATTCTTAGGCCCAAAACTCAACTTGCAGCTACTGCAAAGTTTGTTTGGTGTGTGAATCAGTTCCATGAGTGGAGTCATTCTGCCAAAGATCTTTCTGATATTCCAAAGAAAACTCCCGATTTTGGTTGAAAAACTACATACTTATCTTGAGAATGTAAGCTCTATTTCTAAACGCCCATTGTAATTCAGTGTTAAACTGCTTCCAAAACTTGAATTTGAAGTAGAGCAAGACTGAACATAACAAGTTGTTCAACTTCCAAAGTTAAGTTAGAGGAACAATCTACTATGTGTTAGTACTTTCTTAACAATATGTTGTGAGAGTTTTTCTTTAATCGTAGTTTGCTTTGAATGTGTAGTGCATTCTTAGGCCCAAAACTCAACTTGCAGCTACTGCAAAGTTTGTTTGGTGTGTGAATCAGTTCCATGAGTGGAGTCATTCTGCCAAAGATCTTTCTGATATTCCAAGAAACAGTACAGATTTTGGTTGAAAAACTACATGTGTATCTCGAGAAAGTATGATGTATTTCAAAATATCCATTGAAAAACAGTGTAAAACTGCTTCCCAAACTAAAAGGAGATGTAGATCAACATTGACCATCACAATATGTTCTACTTCCAAAGGCGAATAAGGGGAAAAAGGTAGATTGTGTTAGTTCATTCTTAACATTTTGTTGGAATAGTGTTTCTTTACACATAGTCTGCTTCGCAAGTGTAGTCCATTCTTAGGCGCCAAACTCAACTTGCACATACAGCAAAGATCTTTAGGTGGGAAAATTAGCTCCTGAAGTGAAGTCATTGTGCCAGAGAGCTTTGTGATATTCCGTGAAATAGTACAGATTTTGTCTGAAAAACAAAAAGTTATCTCGGGAAAGTAAGCTTCATTTCAAAACCTCCATTGAAAAACAGTGTAAAAGTGTTTTCCCAACTAACTTTAGAAGTAGAGCCACAATGAACATCACAATTTTTTCAACTTCCTAAGTCGAGAATGCGAAACAAACAAGATTGTGTTAGTTCTTTCTTAACATTATTTTGGAAGAGTTTCTTTAGTCTTAGTCTGCTCTGAAAGTATATTGCATTCTTAGGCGCAAAGCTCATCTTCCACATACAGCAAAGATCTTTAGGTGTGATCATCAGGTCCTTGATTGGAGTCCTTGTGCCAAGGATCAGCCAGCTATTCCACGAAAAAGTACAGATTTT
>NW_006159480.1:1507891-1508328 GCF_000334495.1 Tupaia belangeri chinensis | reverse complement strand
TCCAGAGATATTTCTGATATTCCTAGGAAAATTACAGATTTTCCCTCAAAATCTACATGCTTAACTCGCTAATGTAAGCTTCCTTTCACTACGTCCATTGAACTACAGTGTAAAAACGCTTTGAAAACTAAATGTTGAAGAACAACAACATTGAATATCACAAGTTGTTCAAAATCCAATGTGAAGTAAGCGGAGCAAACAAGTTTGTGTTTGTTCTTTCTTAACATTTCCTTTAAAAGGCATTGTTTAGTCGTAGTTTTCTTATCAAATGTACTGCATTCGTTAGTCCAAATCTCAACATGCAGCTACAACAAAGATCTTTAGTACTGAAAATCAGCTTAAGGAGTGCAGTCATTCTGCCAGAGATCTTTCTGATATTCCTAGGAAAAGTACAGGTTTTCCCTGAAAATCTACATGCTTAACTCGCAAATCTAAGC
>NW_006159480.1:1498645-1506933 GCF_000334495.1 Tupaia belangeri chinensis | reverse complement strand
TACAGATTTTCCCTGAAAATCTACATGCTTAACTCGCTAATGTAAGCTTCCTTTCACTACGTCCATTGAACTACAGAGTAAAACCGCTTTGAAAACTAAATGTTGAAGTAGAACATCATCGAACATCACTAGTTGTTTAAAATCCAATGTTAAGTAAGTGGAGCAAACAAGTTGGTGTTAGTTCTTTCTTTACATTTTCTTTAAAAGGGATTGTTTAGTCTTAGTTTGCTTAGCAAGAGTAGTGCATTCTTTAGTCCAAAACTCAACATGCAGCTTCAACAAAGATCTTTAGTACTGAAAATCAGCTTCAGGAGTGCAGTCATTCTGCCAGAGATCTTTCTGATATTCCAAGGAAAAGTACAGATTTTGCCTTCAAACCTACATGCTTAACTCGAAAATGTAAGCTTCCATTCAACACGTCAATTGAACTACATTGTAAAACTGCTTTGAAAACTAAATGTTGAAGTAGAACAACATTGAACATCACAAGTTTTTCCAAATCCAATGTTAAGTAAGTGGATCAGTCTAGTTTGTGTTAGTTCTTTCTTAACAATTCCTTTAAAAGGGATTGTAATTCTTTAGTCTTAGATTGCTTGGAAATTGTAGTTCATCCTTTGGTCCAAAACTAAACTTGTACCTACAACAAAGATCTTTAGAGGTCAGAATCAGCTCCAGGAGTGCAATCATTCTGCCCCTGACCTTTTTGATATTCCAAGGGAAAATGCAGATTTTGCCTGAAAAACTTCAAGCTTATCTTGCAAAGGTAAGCTTCATCTCAAAATTCCACTGAACTACAGTGTAAAAGAGCTTTGAAAACTAAATGTTGAAGTAGAGCAACATTGAACATCACAAGTTCTTCAAAATCCAAAATTAAGTAAGTGGAACAACTTGTGTTAGTTAGTTCTTTCTTAACATTTCCTTTTAAAAGGGATTGTTTAGTCTTAGCTTGTTTAGCAAGTGTAGTGCATTCTTTAGTCCAAAACTCAACTTGCAGGTACAACAAAGATCTTTAGGACGAAAAATCAGCTTCAGGAGTGTAGTCATTCTGCCAGAGATATTTCTGATATTCCAAGGAATAGTACAGATTTTGCCTGAAAAACTACATGCTTATCTCGCAAAGGTAAGCTTCATTTCAAAAACGTCCATTGAACTACAGTGTTAAACTGCTTTGAAAACTAAATGTTGAAGCAGAACAACTTTGAACATCACATGTTCAAAATCCAAAGTTAAGTAAGTGGAACAAACCAGTTTGTGTTAATTCTTTCTTAAAATTTCCTTTTAAAAGGGATTGTTCAATCTTAGATTGCTTCGAAAGTGTAGTGCGTTCTTTGGTCCAAAACTCATCTTGCAGCTTCCACAAAGATCTTTAGGACTGAAAATCAGCTCCAGGAGTGCAATCATTCTGCCAAAGATCTTTTTGATATTCCAAGAAAAAGGACAGATTTTGCCTGAATATTTTCATGCTTCTCTCGGAAATATAAGCTTCATTTCAAAACGTCCCTTGAAGTAGAGTTTAAAACTGTTTTCAAATAGAAGTTGAAGAAGAGAAACACTGAACATCACAAGTTTTTCATGTTCTAATGTTAAGTAAGTGGAACGATCAAGTTGTTGTTAGTTTTTTCTTATCATTTTCTTTTAAAAGGGATTGCTTAGTCTTAGTTTTCATTGAAAGTTCAGTTCATTCTGGGGTCCAAAACTCAACTTGCAGTTACAACGAAGACCTTTAGATGTGAAAATCAGCTCCATGAGTGCGGTTATTCTGCCAGAGACCTTTCTGGTACTCCAAGGAAAAGGAAAGATTTTGCCAGAGAAACTACATGCTAATCTCACAAATGTAAGCTTCATTTGAATACTTCACTTAAAATAGAGTGTAAAAGTGCTTTCAAAAGTCGAAGTTGAAGTAGAGCAACACTGAACATCACAAGTTGTTCAAGATCCAAAGTTAAGAAAGCAGAACAAACAAATTTGTGTTAGTGCTTTCTTAACCTTTCCTTTCAAAAGGGATTCTTTAGTCTTAGATTGCTTAGAAAGTGTAGTGCATTCTTTGATTCAAAACTCAACTTGAAGGTACAACAAAAATCTGTAGGAGTGAAAATCACCTCCATGAGTGCAGTCATTCTGCCTGAGATCTGTCTGATAGTCCATGGAGAAGTACAGACTTTGCCTAAAAACTCCTTGCTTATCTTGCAAATGTAAGCTTCATTTCAAAATGTCCATGGAACTACAGTGTAAAACTGCTTTGAAACCTAAATGTTGAAATAGAACAACATTGAACATCACAAGTTGTTCAAGTTTGTTTTAGTTCTTTCTTAACATTTCCTTCTAAAAGGGATTGTTAAGTCTTAGACTGCTTGCAAAGTGTAGTGCATTCTTTAGTCCAAAACTCAACTTGCAGCTACGACAAAGATCTTTAGAGGTCAGAATCAGGTCCATGAGTGCACTCATTCTGCCAGAGATCTTTCTGATGTTCGAAGGATAAGTAAAGATTTTGCCTGAAAAACTACATGATTATCTCGCAAATGTAAACTTCATTTCAAAACATCCATAGAACTACAGTGTAAAACTGCTTTGAAAACTGAATGTTGAAGTAGAAAAACATTGAACATCACAAGTGGTTCAAGATTCAATGTTAAGTAAGTGGGACGAACAAGTTTGTGTTAGTTCTTTCTTACCATTTACTTTTAAAAGGGATTGTTTTGTCTTAGGTGGTTTGAAAGTGTAGTGCATTCTGGGGTCCAAAACTCAACTGGCAGCTACAACAAAGATATTTTGAAGTCAGAATCAGCTCCTTGAGTGCATTCATTCTGCCAGAGATCTTTCTGATATTCGAAGGGAAAGTACAGATTTTACCTGAAAATCTACATGATTATCTCGCAAATGTAAGTTTCATTTCTAAAGGTCCATAGAACTACAGTGTAAAACTGCTTTGAAAACTGAATGTTGAAGTAGAACAACATTGAACATCACAAGTGTTTCAAGATCCAGCGTTAAGTAAGTGGGACAAGCAAGTTTGTGTTAGTTCTTTCTTAACATGTTCTTTTAAAAGGGATTGTTTAGTCTTAGTTTGCTCTGAAAGTGTAGTGCATGCTGGGGTCCTAAACTCAACTTGCAGCTACAACAAAGATATTTAGGACTGAAAATCAGTTCCATGAGTGCAGTCATTCTGCCAGAGATCTTTCTGATATTCCAAGGAAAAGTACAGATTTTGCCTGAAAAACTACATTTTTATCATGCAAATTTAAGCTTCATTTCAAAACGTCCATTGAAATACAGTGTAAAACTGGTTAGAAAACCGCATGTTGAAGTAGAACATTGAACATAACAAGTAGTTCATGATCCAAAGTTAAGTAAGTGGAACAAACAAGTTTGTGTTAGTTCTTTCTTACCATTTTGTTGTAAGAGGGTTTCTTGCACCGTAGTTTGCTTTGAAAGTGTAGTGCATTCTTAGGCCCAAAACTCAACTTGCAGCTACAACAAAGATATTTAGGAGTGATAATCAGCTCCATGAGTACAGTCATTCTGCCAGAGATCTGTCTGATTTTCCAAGGAAAAGTAGAGACTTTTCCTGAAAACCTACATGCTTATCTCGTAAATGTAAGCTTCATATAAAATGTCACGTGAATTAGAGTGTAAAAGTGCTTTCAAAAGTAGAAGTTGAAGTAGAGCAACATTGAACATCACAAATTTTTCAAAATCCAAATTTAAATAAGTGGAACAAACAAGTTTGTGTTAGTTCTTTCTTAACATTTGATTTTTAAAGGGATTTTTTAGTCTTAGATTGCTTCGAAAGTGAAGTGCATTCTTTGGTCCAAAACTCAACTTGCAGCTACAACAACGATCTTTAGGTGTGAAAATCAGCTCCATGAGTGCAATCATTCTGCAAGAGATCTTTCTGTTATTCCAAGGAAAATACAGATTTTGCCTTAAAAACTACATGGTTATCTCACAAATGTAAGCTTCATTTGAAAACATCACTTGAAATAGAGTGTAAAACAGCTTTCTAAAATAGAATTTGAAGTAGAGCAACCCTGAACATCACAAGTTGTTCAAGTTCCAATGTTAAGTAAGAGGAACACTTAAGGTTGTGTTAGTTTTTTCTTAATATTTCATTGGAAAGGTATTCTTCAGTCTTAGTTTCCTTTGGAAGTGTAGTATATTCAGAGGATCAAAATGCATGCGGGGGTCACAACAAAGATTTTTAGAGGTGAAAATGAGATCCATGAGTGGAGTCATTTTGCCAAAGATCTTTCTAATATTCCAAGGAAAAGTACAGATTTTGGCTGAAAATCTACATGCTTATCTAGCAAATGTAAGCTTCATTTCAAAATATCCTATGAAGTACAGTGTAAAACTGCTTTGAAAACTGAAAGTTGAAGTAGAACACCATTGAACATCCCAAGTTGTTCAGGATCCAAAATTAAGAAAGTGGAACAAACAAGTTTGTGTTAGTTCTTTCTTAACATATCCTTTTAAAAGTGTTGTTTAGTCTTAGATTGCTTGGAAATTGTAATGCATTCTTTAGTCCAAAACTCAATTTGCAGCTACAACAAAGATCTTTAGAGGTCAGAATCAGGTCCATGAGTGCAGTCATTCTACCAGAGATCTTTCTGATATTGCAAGGAAAAGTACAGATTTTGCCTGAAAAACTACATGATTATCTCGCAAATATAAGCTTCATTTCTAAACGTCCATAGAACTACAGTGTAAAACAGCTTTGAAAACTGAATGTTGAAGTAGAACAACATTGAACATCACAAGTGTTTCATGATCCAACGTTAAGTGGGACAAACAAGTTTGTGTTAGGTCTTTCTTAACATTTCCTTTTAATAGGGATTGTTTAGTCTTAGTTTTCTTAGAAAGTGTAGTGCATTCTTTGGTCCAAAACTCAACTGGCAGCTACAACAAAGATATTTAGAAGTCAGAATCTGCTCCTTGAGTGCATTCATTCTGCCAGAGATCTTTCTGATATTCGAAGGAAAAGTACAGATTTTGCCTGAAGAACTACATGCTTATTTCACAAATTTAAGCTTCATGTCAAAACGTCCATTGAACTACAATGTAAAACTGCTTTGACAACTGAATGTTGAAGTAGAACAACATTCAACATCACAAGTTGTTCAAAATCTAAAGTGAAGTAAGTGGAACAAACAAGTTTGTGTTAGTTTTTTCTTAACATTTCCTTTTTAAAGGGATTGTTTAGTCTTAGTTTGCTTTGAAAGTTTAGTACATTCTTCGGTCCAAATCTCAACTTGCAGCTACAACAAAGATATTTCCAACTGAAAATCAGCTCCATGAGTGCAGTCATTCAGCCAGAGAACTTTCTGATATTGCAAAGAAAAGTACAGATTTTGCCTCAAAAACTACATGCTTATTTCGCAAATGTAAGCTTCATTTCAAAACATCCCTTGAAGTAGAGTGTAAAACTGTTTTCAAAAGTAGAAGTTGAAGTAGAGAATCACTGAACATCACAAATTGTTCAAGTTCCAATATTAAGTAGGTGGAACAATCAAGTTTTTGTTAGTTTTTACATTTAATTGGAAAGGGATTTTTCAGTCTTAGTTAGCTTTGGAAGTGTAATGCATTCGTAGGAACAAAACTCAACTTGCAGCCACAACAAAGATGTATAGGGGTGAAAATGAGGTCCACGAGTGGAGTCATTTTGTCAAAGATCTTTCTAGTATTCCAAGGAAATGTACTGATTTTGCCTGAAAAACTACATGCCTATCTCGAAAATGTAAGCTTCATTTCAAAAGTTCCATTGAACTACAGTGTAAAACTGCTTTGAAAAGTGAAAGTTGAAGTAGAATAACATTGAAAATCCCAAGTTGTTCAAGATCCAACGTTAAGT
Organism: Tupaia belangeri chinensis; assembly: GCF_000334495.1. Classification (NCBI taxonomy): domain Eukaryota; kingdom Metazoa; phylum Chordata; class Mammalia; order Scandentia; family Tupaiidae; genus Tupaia; species Tupaia belangeri. The sequence goes on along the minus strand of NW_006159480.1, from coordinate 1,501,085 downwards.
AAGTGGAAAAAACAGGTTTTTTGTTAGTTCTTTCTTAACATTTCCTTTTAAAAGGGATTGTTTAGTCTTAGATTGCTTGGAAAGTGTAGTGCATTCTTTGGTCCAAAACCCAACTGGCACGTACAAAGAAGATCTTTAGAGGTCAGAATCAGCTCCAGCAGTGCATTCATTCTGCCAGAGATCTTTCTGATATTCCAAGGAAAAGTACAGGTTTTGCCTGAAAAACTACATGCTTATCTCTAAAATGTAAGCTTCATTTCAAAACGTCCCTTGAACTACAGTGTAAAACTGCTTTGAAAATAGAATGTTGAAGTAGAACAACATTGAACATCTCAAGTTTTTCAAGATCCAAAGTTAAGTAAGTGAAGCAAACAAGTTTGTGTTAGTTCTTCCTTAACATTTCTTTTTCTAAGGGATTGTTTAGTCTTAGTTTGCTTTGAAAGTGTAGTACATACTGTTGTCTAAAACTCAATTTGCAACTACAACAAAGATCTTTAGGAGTGAAAATCAGCTCATTGAGTGTAGTCATTCTGCTCGAGATCTGTCTGATATTCCAAGGAAAAGTACAGGTTTTGCCTGAAAAGCTACATGCTTATCTCACTAACGTAAGCTTCATTTCAAAACGTCCCTTGAACTAGAGTGTAAAACTGTTTTCAAAAGTAGAAGGTGAAGTAGAGCAACACAGAACATTATAAGTTTTTCACAATCCAAAGTTAAGTAATTGGAACAAACAAGTTTGTGTTAGTTCTTACTGAACTTATCCTTTTAAAAGGGATTGTTTAGTCTTAGATTGCTTGGAAAATGTAGTACATTCTTTGGTCTAAAACTCAACTGGCAGCTACAACAAAGATCTTTAGAGGTCAGAATCAGCTCCAGAAGTGCATTCATTCTGCCAGAGATCTTTCTGATATTCCAAGGAAAAGTACAGATTTTGCCTGAAAGACTACATGATTATCTCGCAAATGTAAGCTTCATTTCAAAACGTCCTATGAAATACAGTGTAAAACTGCTTTGAAAACTGAAAGTTGAAGTAGAACACCATTGAACATCCCAAGTGGTTCAAGATACAAAATTAAGAAAGTGGAACAAACAAGTTTGTGTTAATTCTTTCTTAACATTTCTTTTTAAAAGGGATTGTTTAGTCTTCGTTTGCTCTGAAAATGTAGTACATTCTTTGGTCCAAAGCTCAACTTGCAGCTACCACAAAGATATTTAGGATTGACAATCAGCTCCACTAGTGCAGTCATTCTGCCAGAGATCTGTCTGATATTCCAAGGAAAACTACAGACTATGCCTGAAAACATACATGATTATCTCGCAAATGTAAGCTTCATATAAAAACGTCACGTGAAATAGATTGAAAAAGTGCTTTCAAAGTAGAAGTTGAAGTAGAGCAACATTGAACATCACAAGTTGTTCAAAATCCAAAGTTAAGTAAGTGGAACAAACAAGTTCGTGTTAGTTCTTTCCTAACATTTCCTTTTAAAAGGGATTGTTTAGTCTTAGATTGCTTGGAAAGTGTAGTGCATTCTTTGGTCTAAAACTCAACTTGCAGCTACAACAAAGATCTATAGAGGTCAGAATCAGGTCCATGTGTGTAGTCATTCTGCCAGAGATCTTTCTGATATTCCAAGGAAAAGCACGGATTTTGCCTGAAGAACTAAAAGCTTATCTCGCAAATGTAAGCTTCATTTCACAACATCACTTGAAATACAGTGTAATACTGATTTCAAAAGTAGAAGTAGAAGTAGAGCAACACTGAACATCACAAGTTGTTCAAGTTCCAAAGTTACGTTAGTGGACCAACAAGTTTTTGTTTGGATTTTCTTATTTCATTGGAAAGCGATTCTTTAGTCTTTGTTTGCTTTGGAAGTGTAGTGCATTCATAGGCTCAAAACTCAACTAGCGACCACAACAAATATCTTTAAGTGTGAAAATGAACTCCATGAGTGGAGTCATTTTGCCAATAATCTTCTTGATATTCCAAGGTGGAGACGTCTGTCCTTGTGCGGCTCCAGGATCCGTCTGAGCTTCTTGACCTTTGAGCATTGCTTCCGGTCGGGTCAGTGAGTTGGCAAGGCCACGACTGTACACCCCCCAACCTTGGAACAAGCTTGGGTCACTTAGCATGTAGGCAAGTCCACCTGCTATTCGCTCCGGGACTGTGATAGCCTTGCTGGGAAGTGACCCCCCTCTGACTCCCCGATATATTACTATAAAAGAATTACATAGTTTTCCCATACATATTTGTAGCAAGATTTCCCCAAAATTCCCCGACCGCTCCCCTTTACCCTGACCATTTACTGTTGATTACAACGCTTCATTGGGCACAATAAAGGGTGTGCTAAAGTTCTTCTTGATCATTGGAAGGCCTTTCAAAACACATTTATATAAACTTAAAAATTACCTCTTAGGCAGAAACTGACCCAGGACACCCCTG
>NW_006159480.1:1490299-1497850 GCF_000334495.1 Tupaia belangeri chinensis | reverse complement strand
TTTTTTAAAGAGAACAGTAAAACTCCTGCATAGGGTGCCTAGGACCCCCCGGTAGAGACAGATTGGGCTTAGAGGACGGGAGAAGAATTACTTAGGGTGTTAGTGATCAGGGATAGCACTAACACTAAGTGCCTCAGAACTTTTTGAGAAGTGTAGTGCCTAGGTGCTTGTAGCCATGGGAAGCACAGCATCTAAGGATAGGGCTTTATATGTGGACATATTGAAACATACACTAAAACAAAAAGGTATCCGAGTCAGCAAAAATCAATTGTCCTCTTTTCTTGACTTTGTAAGGGAAGTTAGCTCATGGTTTCCTGATGAAGGTACTTTAGATCTTGAAACCTGGGAACGAGTAGGTTCGAACATGACTGACTGGTATCGTAGAAATGGAGGAGCTACTATGCCTATTTTTGCTTTCTCACTTTGGGGTATTATTAAACATGCCATGTTTTTAACCAGTGAACCTTCACGCCCTCCTTCCTACTCTACATTTACTCAGGAAGAACACCAACCTAGTGAGGCTGTTCCGTTGGTTCCCAGGGCTCCTTCCACTAAAGGCTCGGTCACGGCACCAGAGGCTAAGCCCACGTGCCTCTCCATGACTGTTTCAGTTGAGGGAGATTCCAGACAAGAATCAGAATCTGATGATCAGCTAGACTCTGCTGATTTAGAAGATCTAGAAATGGCCACTGCCCATTATCATCATGACTGGCCGGCTAGACTTTCCTTAAATAAACAAAAAAAATTTTTTAAATCCCAAAAACACCTAAGTGCTGTTGGAATCAAGGGAGCAGCACAACAGGCTCTACAGGCTGGTGATCCCACCTTTTGCCTTCCAATATCAATTAATGGTGATGGTGATCCTGATTGGGAGGCCATTTCTTATAAATTACTAAAAGAAATTAGACAAGCTGTTAAGGACTTTGGTCCGACCTCCCATTACACAGAAACTGTACTTGAAAGCCTAACAGGTCAGTGGTTGATTCCGTATGATTGGCAACAGCTAGCTAAAGCCTGCCTACCTGGAGGTGATTACCTACTCTGGAAAATGGAATTTGAGGAATTAGTTAAATCTGAAATTAAAAAACCTCACAATAGATTGTTATCTGACCTTCATGCAAGAGGTAAGGGACAACCCCCCGAACAAACTCCTTTAACTATGGACATGGCCTTGGGCAACGGTCCTTATAATTCTACACAGGCACAAATGCAACTTCTTAAACAGCACTTAACAACTGTTTCTACCTTGGCTGTAGCTGCTTGAAAAAAATTACCGCCTTTAGGACACAAATCCCCTGGTATTGCAACCATCCGACAAGGACCAGAAGAGCCCTTTGAAAATTTTATTGACAGACTTCAAACTGCTGTCTCCTGATTATTACCAGGAGAAGGGACAGGTGATATAATTTTAAAACAATTGGCCTTTGAAAATGCAAACCCTACCTGCCAGGCATTGCTGCGACCTGTCCGCAAAAATGGCTCAGTTTCTGACTATATTAAAGCCTGTTCTGAGTTCACGCCTTCATTTATACAGGGCCTTACAATTGCTGCTGCCCTTCAAGGACAAATAGGTCATCAGTCCTTATTACAAAATAAAAGAAAAAATTCTCAAGTAACCAAAAGTACTGCTCTGGTCAATACTAAGTGTTATTCCTGCCATCAGTTAGGACATTTTAGTCACAATTGCCCTATGAATACCACTTATAAGGCCATGTCGACACCAGTAAATAATTCCTCTTCACCTGTTCAGTTCTGCACCCGCTGTGCTAAGGGGCCTCACCCACCACATTTATGCCGTTCAAAATACCATCGGGATGGTACTCTTTTACCTCCAAATAACGGCGGTGTGGGCTTTTTCCAACAGCAGGGAAACCGACAGAGGGCCCCCTCCCAGGTCCCATATCAAACAACTGGGAAAATTCAGAATTCCAACAACCCTTTCAATCCAAAACCTACGTTTCAGACCTTTTCAGGGCAACCTCAGGCAGTGCAGGACTGGACATCAGTGCCACCACCTCAGCAATATTAACTCCTGATATGACACCCACTGTAATCTCCACGGGAGTCTATGGACCATTGCCACAGGGCACCATGGGTCTTATCTTAGGAAGAAGCTCTACTACTTTAAAAGGATTACAGGTTTTACCTGGTGTTATTGATTCTGATTATGAGGGAGAAATTAAAATTATGGTTGGACCTCCACGAGAAACTTTTGTAATACATGTAGGTCAGAGAATAGCTCAATTAATTTTACTCCCTCTAACCTCTCATTATGGCCACATTATTAGTTCTACTCCCAGGGGAAACAAAGGCTTTGGCTCATCTGACCTCTTATGTTGGGTACAAGAACTTACCGCTAAAAGACCCACACGAAAGTTAACCATACAAGGCAAAGTATTTGAGGGACTGCTAGACACAGGGGCAGATGTGTCCTGTATCTCGGCCAATTCTTGGCCTGCATCCTGGCTGACGCATATAACACACTCTAACTTAGTTGGTCTTGGCCATGCTAATAATGTGGTTTAGTCCTCTGCTGTCCTCACCTGGCAAGATGGGGAAAACTCTGGCCATTTTACTCCTTATGTGGTTGCTTCCCTGCCCATTAACGTTTGGGGGAGAGATGTGTTGGAAAAAATGGGATTAATGCTTGTTAGCCCCTCTTCTCAAGTTACAAATCAGATGATGCATATGAATTTTAATCCCCATAAAGGACTTGGAAAAAATCAACAAGGAATAACAGAGCCTATTCAGTCTCAACCACATAATTCTTGTACAGGTCTGGGATATTCAAATGTTCCATAAGGGTCACTGTTCCAACGGCCGATCCTATAACATGGAAAACAATGACCCCATTTGGGTGGAACAGTGGCCCCTTACTTCTGAAAAGCTTTCAGCCATAAGAGACTTGGTTCAAGAACAATTGGACAAAGGTCACATTGAGCCTTCTAATAGCCCTTGGAATACTCCTATCTTTGTTATCAAGAAAAAAATCAGGTAAATGTAGGCTCTTACAGGACCTTAGAAAAATTAATGAAACTATGGAAACAATGGGGACTCTTCAGCCAGGTTTACCATCCCCTACTGCCATTCCCATTGATTACTCCTTAATGGTTATTGATTTACAAGACTGTTTTTTCACAATTCCTCTATATGAGACAGATAGAGATTTGCTTTCAGCATACCATCAATAAATTTACAAAGACCCTTTCAAAGATTCCAGTGGGCAGTCTTACCTCAAGGAATGAAAAATAGCCCTACTATGTGCCAAAAATTTGTTGATAACGCTTTGTTACCTATAAGGACTCAATATCCTACTCTCTATCTGGTTCACTATATGGACAATATTTTGTTAGCTTACAAAAACCTTGAGACTCTTCAGGCTGCTACTAAAGACTTGCTTGAATCCCTTGAAACCTGGGGGCTTAAAGTTGTCCCTGAAAAGGTTCAGATAAATCCCCCATTAAACTACTTGGGGAGAGTAATTCATACTTCATATGTCACTCCCCAAACTGTACAAATTAGAACTGATAAACTTAAAACACTCAATGATTTTCAAAAACTTTTAGGAGATATTAATTGGATTCAACCTTTTTTAAAATTAACAACAGCAGATTTAAAACCTCTTTTCTCTCTCCTTCAAGGAGATAGACAGCCAAATTCCCCCAGAACAATGACTAAGGAAGCAATAGAGGCTCTGAAGCTAGTTCAGGATCAAATTTCACTAACTAGACTCGCTAGAATTTGTGACAGTGAGCCCTTTTCTTTAATTATCTTAGATACTGAATATACTCCCACAGGAGTCTTGTGGCAAGGAGCCCCTCTTGAATAGTTACATTTACCTGTATCCCAACAACGCATTTTAACCGCTTATGCTACTCTTGTGGCTCTCCTACTATTAAAGGGCCAGCAGCGTTCAAGAGAACTTTTTGGAAGAGAGCCTTCTGAAATTGTAATTCCTTATACCGGTGCACTGTATGAAGCACTTCTTCAGGAGAGCCCTGACTGGCAAATAGCATGTCTTACTTTTACAGGCGTGGTTTCATTCCATCTGCCCGCCAATCCCATTCTTCATTTCATTAAACATCACCCCGTTATATTTAAACAAAAAACCTCTGCTTCTCCCTTACCCCCTCCTGCAAAAATGGTGTTTACTGATGGCTCTTCTAATGGTACCAACACATTAATCATTGAAAATAAACCTATTACTTTTCTTACTACAGAAACCTCAGCTCAAAAGGTAGAACTTCATGCAGTCCTAAAAGTATTTTCCCTTCTAAAAGATTCACCTTTTAATTTATATACTGATTCAATGTTTGTTGCAAAATTATTCCCTGTAATTGAAACTGCTCCTTTGCCTGAGGGAAAGTCCTCAATTTCTTCCCTTTTACAGGAATTACAGAATCTTATTTCTGCTCGCACTATCCCATTTTTTGTGGGACATATCCATGCTCATTCTGCCTTACCAGGACCATTGAATCACGGTAACCATCAGGCCGATTTGCTAACTAAAAAAGTATATACTGCCCTTGAGGCTGCTCAGTCTAGCCATGCACTTCATCATCAAAATTCTAAATCTCTTCAACATCAGTTTGGACTAACTAGAGAAACGGCTAGACACATTGTATGCTCATGTTCTGTTTGCCCACTCATATTCCTTCTCAGCCAATGGGTGTTAAACCCAGAGGATTAAAACCTAACTCCCTTTGGCAGATGGATGTTACTCACGTATCTTCCTTTGGAAAAATGTGTTACGTTCACTCTTGTATTGATACTTACTCTCATTTTCTTTGGTCTACTGCTCGTACTGGAGAAGCATTTAAGGATGTCTCTCAACATCTAGTGACTTGCTTTTCAGTGTTGGGAATGCCAGCAGATATCAAAACAGATAATGCCCCTGCTTATTCTTCTAAAAGTTTTTAAAATCTCTGCCAAACATTTGGCATAGAACATCTTACTGGCATTCCTTATAACCCTCAAGGCCAGGCTATAATTGAGCGTTCACATCAAAACTTGAAAAACCAGATTGTCAAGTTACAGACCTCAGAGTTTAAATATTCTTCACCTCACTATATATTGTCTCACTCTCTTTTTGTGCTTAACCATTTACAACTTGATTCTCAAGGGGCAGCTCAACGTCATTATCAACACACCCACTCTCCTCTGCCCCTGATCAAGCGGAAGGACCTGCTCTCAGGAACCTGGAGGGACCCTGATGTCCTGTTGACTAGCGGCAGAGGCTATGCTTGCGTGTTCCCCCAGGATTCAACTGTCCCTGTGTGGATTCCTGATCGTCTCATCTGACATTATGAATCCCCCAAAAAGGTCTCACCATTCCAAGACATTGACTCGTCCTCGTCGCTGATGGACCCCTCCACCTGTTCCACCAATCCTGCCAACAGTTGATCATCTTTCTTCACAAATATAAGATCTATCCCTGATCAGAGATTTTCACTGCTCCTCATCTACCTGTGAGTCTTCCCTGCCTACTTGGGGACAACTAAAAGCTCTCACCACTGCTGCCTTCTCCATACTTGAATCCTGTCATTCTCCTGTTATTCCTGAAACAGTGTTCTTGGCTATCATCTCCCTTCTTTCTCTCCAGGTAAGTACTGCCAGTTCTATGCCTATTAATTGGTCCTATGTACCTAACCCACCTATTTTTCATTTAGCAAACGGGGATGATTCTGACATTGTTGTTATATCTAATCACTCTAAACTTATGGGAGGAGACCCATCGGGGTCCGAAAAACCCCGCTCATCTATTTTGAACAAATCCGAAGCCACTACTAGTTTACTTCCTCTCTGCTTTTCAGCACCTGTGGTTGAGCACCCTTTTGTGCTGCTATCTCTTTAATTGCTTTGGTTTTGGACTCACCGCATGACCCTCCAACACGTTCTCCTCAAGATCCCCCTATTCTCAGACAAACGTGGCTCCTCGTATTTAACTCCTTAGTTAACCCCAACACATCAGATCTTCATGTTGCACCTACAGTCAAACCCCCTTCCATTCTACAGCCTTGTCGCTCTTCGGATGATTTGCGTTGGGATGGTATTTCTCCTAATATTAGCTTTCCTGTTTGGTTGTCCTGTGTACATCCTAATCATACAGTCCATTATGCCCTTAATGGTTCCACCTTTTCTCTCTTTGATTGGTCGCTTGTGGGTTCCACCTATGATTTTACCCCCTACTTTCTTTCTAATACTGACAGGTTCAATTGGGATATACCGTCTCGTGAAATCACCCTTATAGGTCCAAAATGAAAAACTTCCTCTTCACCACTGGTCTTCTGTTGGATGGGTAACACCCATTTACATGTCCTCCAATTTTAAAACCTATCAGTCTCATATTTACAGGCTCTTTGCAGCTTTCGGTCCTGTTATTTTACATTGTCCCTCCGGCCCTCAAAAATATTTTCTCCGCTCTTGTCTGTGAGCTCCATATGCTATTTTAGCTATCCGTTCATGAGACCAAGTCTCTTTCTCCCATGATAATGGTTTACTTTCCTTACATTGCTCTAATTGTATAATTACCAACTGCCTTGACTCTTCTTCCACGATCTTTTCCCATTTCTTTTTGCTTCACAGGCCGTCATATGTGATGCTCCCAGTCAATCTTTCACAGCCTTGGTATTCTGACCCAAGCCTATACTCTTTACAAGTTATAATTTCCCAGTTGTCCCGTCCAAAACGTTTTATTGCTGTGCTTATTCTAGGAATTACTGCTTTAATTGCTATCATAGGCTCCGTTGCTGCCTCAGCTACTGCCCTGGTTCAACAAGTTCATACTGCCAACCATGTTAATAATTTAGCTTTAAACATCTCTACTGCTATGTTTGAACAAGAACAAATTGATCAACAATTAGTAGATAGAGTTAATGCCTTAGAAGAAGCAGTTTTATATTTAGGACAAGAAATTCAAAATATTAAGGTCCGATTAACTACTGCCTGTCATGCTGATTATAAATGGATCTGTATTACTCCTTTACCTTACAATCACACACAAATTACCTGGGAACAAATCCAATCTTACCTCAGAGGGGCCTTCAACCACTCTCTCACCATAGACTTACAGAAATTACAGGTCGACATTACAAAAATTTCCAAATCCCATTTGGACTCCATAACACCCTCTGATGTGGCCAATGGTATCGTGTCCTCCTTGTTTGGTGCATTCACCAATTCCAAACACTCATTCTCTATGTTACTTTATTCGGTCGGAGGTCTTTTTGGGTTTATCTTCCTATGTTTGTTTTATTTTCCAGTTATCCTCAAGCAATTCCGTTATGCCATTACATCAATACAAACTGAAATTCACCTCTTCAAACTTCAAAATAAAAAAGGGGGAGATGGAGGAGTCTGACCTGGTGGGGCTCCAGGACCCATCTGAGCCCCTTGAACTTTGAGCATCGCTTCTGGTGGGTTCAGTGAGTTGGCAAGGCCATGACTGGATGCCCCCCTACCTTGGAACAAGCTTGGGTCACTTAGCATGTAGGCAAGTCCACCTGCTATTCGCTCCGGGACTGTGATAGCCTTGCTGGGAAGTGACCCCCC